>NC_061120.1:61949804-62131539 GCF_002878395.1 Capsicum annuum
GCACTGATGATTCTGCCATTGTTGCAGATGTTGGAGGTGTAGCTTCAGAATTTGGCATCTCTGCATTAGGCACTAAATTAGTACTTGTAACCGGTGGATCAGTGGGAATCTCTGTGCCCCTGTCCAATATTATCCTCGGCTGATTTTCCTCATTTCTGATAGGATTGTGGGTTTTCTTGGCAAGGATTTCTTCTTCTAACCCTATAATCTTCAGCACGTTTCCTACCCTACACAATCTTGTAATTAAATAAGGGAAGGGATATGTTGTATCAGACCTTAAGACATAATTTTTTATGTCTTTGTCAATAATCTCTCCAAAATTCAATTTGAGGTTAGCCACAAAACTTGTGACTAATATTGGTCTATCATCCCTGAGAATATTATCACCATCTATGGATATCAACCACGTACGAAAAATACCCCACCAAAATCTTGCCTCTGAATTCAGGGAGGCCTTGAAGATCTTTTCACCCGGATTTGTTAGCCATTCCGGTTCTCCATCATCTATGAGTGTGGTTAACCAATTCCGCTGATTTTTCCAATGCTTTAACCAGTCATAGAAAGTAGGTGAAATAGCCTGAGGCGTGAAGTTTGGGCTATGAAGGAACCTGTTGATTGTTGCTTTAGAAATATCCACCATTATACCCCATACTGGAACTTTGTCCAACAAAGGTTGGTCAGCTGTTTTCTCTCCTTCTCTACATATGTTTTCCAAGCGAGCTTGGTAGTTTGCATAGAACTCCCTAACTAGTGTAGGGAAAAAATAATTTCCTCCTCATGTAGTCCATCCCAAATCATAGCCATAAAATTTTTGGTCCACTTCTGGGTACCTGCTCCACCCCTTAGTTATAATTCTCTTTTCCTCAAAAATTGGCCTTTTAACAGCTTTTCTATTAGTTCTACGAAGCCTATTAAAGAAGATTTTCTGAGCTTTGGGAATCTACCATCTAGTGCTATCTTGGACTTCAGGATTATTGCATTTGACCTTATTTCCCTGAATCGCAGAGTCTTAGTTATTTTGTGGCTCAGCAGAAGGGGACTCAGTTGATGGTTCCTCGGATTCAGGTTTCCCAAACTCATGTTCCTTAGACTCAGGCTAATCTGAATCATGCTCTTCAGATGAAGCATGTTCAGGCTCTTGTTGCTCAGAGGCCGACTGTTCAGAAGTTGTATGCTCGGATGTTGTTAGCTCAGTTTCATTTTTTTCACTCTCTTCCACCTCAACTGGTGGGGATGGTGGAGTCTTTTTAGAGCTTTGCTTCTTCTTTTGCTTCCTGAGCAGAGGCTCTTCCTCTTCATAATCAGACTCTTCATTGAAGATTCTCTGAGATGCACTTCCCTTGGTCACTTTCTTTTGGATTTTGAGTTTTTTCCTTTGGGGACCATTTCAAGACTTGTAGCAAGAGAAAAACCATTAGTTGACCCTCAAGAGTACAAACACAAACACATCTATCATTGAAATTCCACACCCCTTGAAAGGGTTTAGTAATGCTTCAGGTCCCAGGTGTGACGACATTTCTTGATAAACCATCGCAAATGTGATAGCCTACTATAACTGTCGTCAGCTCTAAAAAGAACTCATAAGATTTTATCAACTTCTGATGAAATTTCTGATAAGCCGTCATAAATATGATAGCCTATCACAAATGTCGCCAGCTCTAAACAGAACCTACTTCATTCGTAGCATCCATTGATGACATTTCTGATAAGCCGTCAAAGTTGTGATAGCTCATCATGAAAGTCGTCATCTCTTATCAAAACTTCACTTTGACTTTAAATCAATGTTTGGTCCTATTTTTACTTAAAATCCACTTGAGTTTCATTATTGAGCTGAGCTTATAAGCCTTAGGCTTGCACAGAAAACCCTAGTTCTGATTTTTAGCCCTTTTTGCAAGTTGAACTTGGTTTAAGCTTCTTGGGAACTTAGGTTTTCATCAATCTATCACTTACCATTAGAAAAGAAAATTTAAATTTCGAGCATACCTGATGGGAGCCTTCAATGTGATTACATAAGCAAGAGGAAGTAAGAAGAAGTTCTTGATTTTAATTGCAAACCTACACACACAAGGAACTTGTTTCTTATTATACTTGGAAGGAGTTCAAAGAAGGGAAGAAAATATTCTAAGTATGGAAGGAAAATAACTTAAAGGAATTAAAAATTAATCGGGAAGGTGGAAGGGCCAAGCTGTGGGCTGGGTCAAGTCTTTTTAATTTGGCCCACAGTTTCAGCTAATGTTGGGCTTTTTGTGACAACATTTCTGATAAGCCATCACAATTGTGATAGCTTATCAAAAATGTCGTCAACCTTGACAGACCCTTCTTCAGAGCTGAGGTCTCTGACGACAAATTTAACAGCTTATCACAATCATGAGAGCCCATCAAAAATGTTGTCAGGGGAACTTGGCTGAATACATTGATTCCACCTTTTTTGAACTATAACCTACTACAAAAATAAATAATTTACTGGAGTATAAAAATTTTAGGTTGCCTCCCAATAGCGCCTTATTTAATGTTGCGGCACGACTTTGTTATCTTGACTACTCAGACTTCGTCAAGACAACCTGTTGATACCCCTTTACCATCTTCATAGAATACATCAACGATTGAGAAAACAGTCATCATTTTTTGCTGAATCATAGATGAGTGTATTTCAAAGCATGCTTCTTTATCATTGAGCCAGAACTTTAGCTCATTCAGCTCCATGTCTACTATCATTTTCCTAGTTACAAGGAATGGTATACCTAAGATGATAGGCACTTCAAAGTCCACTTCCCAATCCAGGACTACAAAATCAGCAGGCAAAATAAAATCAGCCACCTTAACCAAGAAATCATGTAATATGCCCACAGGCCACTTCATAGACCTATCTGCCATCACTAACCGCATGTTTGTCAGAGTAGGATCCCCAAACCTAGTTTCTTGTACAAAGCAAGTGGAATTACATTTATACTAGCTCCCAAATTGCATAGTACTTTTGTGAAATTCAGGGAACCAATAGTGCACGGGATGGTAAACGCTCTCGGATCTGCCTTTTACTGAACTAAAGACCTTGTAGAGATAGTGCCATAATAAAGGAGATTGTCCTTTAGTTCATGTATAACCTTTCATTTCTTAGTCACAACGTCTTTCATGAACTTCACATATCCTGTAATTTTCTCAAGTGCCTCAACTAATGGCACATTTATTGTCAATTGCTTGAGCATTACCTTGAATTTGCTGAATTTTGTCTCATCCATTTTCTTCTTCAATCGTTGAGGAAAGGGAGGTTGTGGTATTGGGATAGTTTTCAGCACTACCTCCTTCTCCTTCTCTTTATCTTTCTCCGGAGCATCATCAAAATTTTCCAGCTTTTCAGACACCACTAGATCACCTTCTTCTGGTTCATCAACAACTACCTCATCAATAACAAGTTTAGCTACAGAAGGTCTAGGTATCATCTTACCCTCTCATAGTGGTAATAGCCATGCATGAACCATCATTTCATGGATTCTAGACTGTATCACGCAGTAACGTTCTGCTCTTCCTCTGGTTGAATATTATGGAAAGTTGGCTCATCTGCTGCTCCAACTATTTGAGTGCGGTAGAGTGTGTGTTTACCAGCTGACTGATGGATATCAAATTGGTCTTCATGGTGGTCACACCAGAGTTAGTTGCCTCCACTCCCTTCAACAACTTAGCCATTATGTCCTCCATAGATATCTTTTTGGAACTTATTGAAGTAGCCTCATAATTTCCAGGAGGAACATATAGCCCGCTCCTGTCATTGTTATTTCTCCAATTTCCTTGCTCCCTATCATTATAACCAGACTTATCATAAAAGTTCCAACCTTGATTCCTTTGGCTATTGCCTCGGAAACCCCCTAATTATAAACATAGTTTGTCTCTTTATCTGCATCAGCATCACTTCTATCACAGCTTTTACCTTTTTAACCTTTCCTGATAGAAAGTTCTTGGTCAGCAAGTTCATCTGCATTTTAAGGTAAGCCATGTAATGGTCATGCTTCTCTTGTCTTCTACGTTATTCCATAGTAATACCCACAGAAGCAATGGGTCTAGCTACCACAGAGTCTCTGGTATGCCATGCCCGACTCTATTTGGTCATTCTGTCCAGCATCTTTGAAGCCTCTGGGAATGTAAGATTAACAAATGAACCACCAGCAACATTCTCTACAATTGGCTTCATAACAAAATTAAGAGCCCTATACAAAGTCTCCATCAAGTGTATGTCTGTCATGTTGTGGTTCGGACATTGAGTCAGCTTCTTTTTGAACCTTTCCCATGTTTCATGCAAGGCTTCAATCAGGAGCTGTCTAAAGTTGTTAATCTCGTCCCTCAACTGTACTCTCCTGGAAGGCGAAAAGAACCTTTTTGGAAAAGTTCCTTTCAACTACCTCCAGTTGGTCATAGAATCAGGCGTCAGCATATTTAGCCACAAAGTTGCCTCCCCAGACAGAGACAACGGGAACAAGCTCAACCAGATAGCATTTTGTCCCACTCTTGGGTTACCAAAAGATTTACAGATGGTGACAAAATTCACCAGATGCAAGTTCGGGTCATCCCTAGGAAGGCAACCAAAAAACCCCTTCAAATTGAGGAGTTAGATCATAGAACTCGTAATGTTGAACCTGGCCCCAGGTGCCAACAGTGGAGGAATGATTACACCCGTTGCACCTGCTCCATCCATTCCATCATTATCATCATTTAGATCATACGGGATCGGCTGGTACTCTTGTCTTTCTTAAAATGGACTATTCCTGTTAACATTATGCCACACTGGTGCAGCTATCTACTCTGCAAGCCTTGGGTTAACAGGATTCAGCAACTCCTCATCTCCTAAATCATCGTCCTTAGGGTTTGGATGTCGTGCTTGTTGCCCAATATTTTGGACATTCACCTGAGCTCGAGCTAAGGCTGCTAGTCTGTCAGCCTCTTACTGTTCTACCATTCTTCTAATTTGTTGCGGTTCCGGATTAGGTGGTAATAATGGTTCACTAGAACTTTTGGTTCTTGGCATACACTGTAAAGATCCTACAAATAAACAAAAATAATAAATAAATGTAAAACTAGGAGACTTAACTAATATTAAATTTTCGCACACAAACTTCAGTTACAACCGTATTCCATGGCAACGGCGCCATTTTTGATAACGTTCAAACTACACCTCTCAATAAAAATGTAAGTGATCGTTGTCAATATAAAACCCAACTAGGTTGGGGTCGAATCCCACAGGGAATATGGTGTGAATATAAGTCATTTTCAAATCAATCAACTGATAGTTGGATGTTCCCAGAAATAGGGGGTTTTAAGTTTAACAGGTAATTGTCGGTTTCTTTAATTAGTGTTCGTAATCAAGAGTTTCTGAAAAATGAGAATTATGTTCACTAGGGCTTCTAGTACTTGACAAATGCTAACGGTGGTTCAAGATTCTCACGGTAGGTAGGACAACAAGTTATCTTTATGACGTTATTCTTAAATGTCTCTTGACCTACTAAAGCATTTAATTACCTAATCCTCTCGGACCTAGGGAATTTATATTCACTGCCCAAATTTTACCTCAGGTTAACCAACCTTGTTACAGCGTTGATTATTAAACGCAGTATTTCTAAGTCCCTGTCGATAACTCACCTCCCACTATATTTGATTTCTTTCTCAAGCAAACCAAAGCAGGTGTTATCTATTGTTTGCAACCAACACACGTTAATTAAAACCTTAGAATTATCAAGAAATCCTACCACCTTTTGAATCTTGAACACTTAGCACCTTATCAAGACCTAACCCTAGATCCCATAATTCAGGTTAGAGGAATTTAGCCACTCATAATGCTAAAATCAAAACAACAAGTTGTATTCATGCTTGGAATGTTAAACTTACCACAAAAAGAATAATAGCTAGTGAATCACAGATTAGATCACAAAGGAAAATCCTAGAATAATGATAATAATCTCTTCAAAGTAATTGCTTTTTCCAGCCAAGAAATTAGAGAGAGAAAAATATCAAAAAGTATTGTCAAAACTCAATCTGCAGATCTCCTCAGAAAACCCTAAAACAAAGCTTTAAATATTTCACCCTAATTATGGAAACAAAATAATAGAATTCAGAAATTCTTCGGATTAGGTGACGACATTTGTGATAGCCTATCAGGAGGCTGACGACTTATCATAAATGTCATCAGCTCCTTCAGTTTTTGCTCTTATCAGCTTGAAAACTTATCAGCTTCGTGATGGCCTATCACAAAATGTAGTCAACTCTACTTTAGTTCTCCTGTGCTACCTCAGGCTGACGACATTCTTGACAGCTTATTATACCCTTGACGACTTATCACAAAATGTCGTCACATCTTTAAACTTTGGCCAATTCTCTGTTTACTACTGACGATGACTTTGATAACTTATCATAGGTCTAACAACTTATCACAAATGTCGTCAAGCACATTTGTCTTCAGATTTCATCAGATTTTAACTTCTTTTCTTCCATTCTTGTTGGTTCTCTATCATATCAGCTTAAACTGTAAAATCAAACATAAACCAATCAAAAATGTTAAAATTTTCTTAAGACTTCGCAATTATTCTTAGTTAAAAGCCTCAAATATGTTAGTATTAACTCACACATCAGCCATCCCATCTACAATAACCCATACTAAATCATGATGATGACGAGTATGAGCAAAACCCATCAAAAAGTCCATATTCACTTCTTCCCACTTCCAAGTAGGAATATTGAACTCCTTCATGGACCCACTAGGATTCTGATGCTTAACCTTAACCTGCTGATATGTAGAGCACTTAGCCACAAACTCTGTAATATCTCTTTTCATCCCACTCCACCAATAGATCTCCTGCAAGTCGCGGTACATCTTAGTGGCCCCTGGATGAATAGAGTAGTATTCACTATGTGCTTCTGCAAGAATTCGTTGCCTCAAGTCATCTACACTTGGCACACACAGATGACCCTGACAACGCAATACACCATCTCCCCCTTGGGATAAAACCTCAACCTTCTGATCCTGGACTGACTCTTTCAACTTGACTAGTTTGGGATCTCTATCTTGTTTTTCCTTAACTTCAGAAACTAGAGATGATTCAGAACTACTCTAAATCCATATATTACCTTCGGCTAAATAGACTAAGCAGACACCCTATCTAGAAAGCTGATAAAATTCCTGAGCTAGCTTCTTCTTACTGTCTTCGGAATAAGAAACACTGCCCATAGACAGTCTACTAAGAGCGCCAACCACTATATTGGCTTTGCCCAGATGATAAAGGACACTTATGTCATAATCTTTTAGAAGCTTTATCCATCTTCTCTGACGAAGATTAAGATCTTTTTGAGAGAACATGTACTAAAGGATTTATGATCTATGAACACATCTACATGAACACCATACATGTAATGCATCCAAATCTTCAAGGTAAACACTACAACTGCTAGCTCAAGGTCATGAGTAGGATAATTCTTCTCATAGGTCTTAAGTTGTCTGGAGGCATAGGCTATGACCTTGCCATGTTGTATGAGGACACAACCCAAACCCACTCTAGATGCATCATAATACACCATGAACCCATCTGAACTATCTGGAAGAGCTAAAACTGGGACTGAGGTGAGTCAAGTCTTCAACTCCTAAAAACTCTTCTCACAAGGACCTGACCACTGAAACTTGACTTTTTTCTAAGTCAATCTGGACATAGGGGCTGCAATAGAAGAAAATCCCTTAACAAACTATCTGTAATAGCTAGACAACCCAAAGAAGCTCCTGGTATCTGATGGAGAGATAGGGCGAAGCCAGTTTCTTACTGCTTTGATCTTTGAGGATCAACTCTAATGCCATCACCAAAAATGATATGACCAAGGAATGCTACTGACTTTATCCAAAATTCATACTTACTGAATTTGGCGAACAACTGATGATTTGTGAGAGTTTGTAATAAAATTCTAAAATGGTCTGCATGATCACGCTCACTACAGAAATAGACAAGAATATCATCTATACAGACTATGATGAACATATCCAATACTGCGTGAACACACGGTTCATCAAGTCCAAAAAAGTTGTTGGGGCATTGGTAAGACCAAAGGACATGACTAGTAATTCAAAGTGACAATACTGCTTTCTGAAAGCTATTTTTGGAATGTCATATTCTTTGACTCTGAGCTGATAATAGCCTGATCTGAGGTTTATCTTAGCAAAATAGATGATACCCTGAAGTTGGTCAAACAAATCATCGATTCTGTGAAGTGGATACTTGTTCTTGACTATGACTTCATTGAGCTGACGGTAGTCAATACACATTCTGAGAGAACCATCTTTCTTTTGTACGAATAAGACTGGTTCACCCCACGGGGACACACTGGGTCTAATAAGCCCTTTATCTAAGAAATCCTTCAACTGTTCCTTCAATTTTGTGAGTTCTGTTGGTGTCATTTTGTATGGAAGAATAGATATGGGCTGAGTATCTGGAAGAAGATCAATGCCGAAGACTATTTCCCTTTCGGGAGGAATTCCTAGAAGATCTTTGGGAAAGACATCTGAGTATTTGTTCACTACTGGGACTAATTCAAGATTGAAGTTTTAGAACTAGTGTCCTTAACTCAAACAAAATGATAGAAACATCCCTTAGATATTATTTTTTGTGCCCTAAGGTAGGTAACAAGCTTACCTCTGAACGCTAAAGTACTACCCCTGTAGTCGACTATGGAATTGAAGGAATAAATCCAATCTATGCCAAGAATAATGTTAAAATTAGTCATATCTAATTCAACTAAGTCTGCTGATGTGAATTTCTAAAATATCATAATCGGACAGTTCATGTATACCCGCCAGGCTATGATGGTTTTACCCACTGCGGTAGAGACTAAGAAGGGCTCTACTAGAATTTTGGGACTAACTCCAAAATCAACTACTATATAAGGAGTAACAACAGACAAAGAAGCTCCTAGATAGAGCAAAGCATAAATATGCAAGTAAAAGATCTATAATGTATAAATGACCACATCAGGAGAATTTTCCTGATCGTGTTGGGACTGGAGGGCATAAAGTCTGTTTGGGCGCTGCCCACTGGTTGCGCTGGAAGTGGCACCCTGCTGATTCGAGCAATTGGACTAAACTGAGGAACGGTGTTGCTGACCTTGAAATCCTACCTGGGATAATCTCTAACTCTATGGCCTGGCTTGCCACATCCAAAACACATATCACTTCCAGCTCTATAAATACCCATGTGGTTCTTACCACAAGCCTGACAAAAAGGATGGGTGCGGGCACTGCTAACACTACCCTGAGACTTAAATCCTGGTGCCCTATATCTACCACCATACCTGAACTTAGGAGCTGGAGCACTAGCTGAGGAAAGAGCTAGAATGGATGACTTTGGGCGAAACTGAGAACGGTTACCACCCTCTGACTTAGGCTTAGTAAAGTTGAAGCTACTAGGTCTAGCTTTCTTATTCTGCTTCTCTCTTATCTTAATCTTCTACTCTTTTATCTGTTGAGCATGGATCATACACCTAGCTATGTCCATTTTACTAATCAGCATTGCGGATCTATACTCATTGACTATACAATCATTCACCCTATAAACAAACTTACTCATCTTGGCCCTGCTATCTGCCACTGCATGAGGAGTATATCTTGCTAGTTGAGTAAATTTAAGAGAATACTCTTTCACTATTATGTTGCCCTACCTAAGTTTGATAAATTCTAACACCTTAGCCTCCCTTAGGTCTAGGGGAAATAATCTATCAAGAACGGCAGTGGAAAACTCATCTCACTCAATAGGCCTTGCATTTATAGCCCTCTCTGCTTTGCACTATTTAAACCAAGTGTAATCCACATCCTGCAACTGATATTTAGCTAGATCACCACTCTCACTAGTATAACTCCCATGATATTCGTAACCTTTTGTACCTGATCAAGAAATTCTTGAGGGTCCTCATCTGACTTAGACCCAAAAAAGGATAGAAGATTCAGTCGGGTGAATTCCTGAATCCTAGCTACAGCAGTATTGGCCACTGGGTTGGCTAGAATAGCAGTTGTTCATTCATTCTGACTAGAAACTGAGTTAACAAGAGTACTAAATGCAGCTCTAAACTTTGTATGAGAAACATGTTCGTCTAAGGGATCTGCTTGGATGGGCTGAGGGGCTGACTGATTTCCATTTTTTCTTTTGGGAGGCATATTCTATAAACAAAAAGGGAGAAATGGATTAAACCGAGAGTTAAATTTGAGCTCATGCTCACTGGCATGACAAGAATATTGAAAGAAGGTAAGTTGTAGGTAAAATATCTTACAACCTCATGTACATAAATGTGGTATGCAACATACCTATGCACAAGACTCTACTAGATGCGGTATTTCAGACTTCCAAGGACACCATTGACCCTTAGGCTCAGATACCAAGTTTGTAACACCTCGCATCTAGTACCTAGAATGCCACACGGTGCTCATGACCCCGAAGTACCACAAGCTAACCCATGAATGATATTTGTAATTGAGCGCTGCATAACATACTGTATAAATGCAAAATGAAAGGCTGAAAGTCCATAAGGTTCAAAAATCTAATAAAACATAACATCTAGAGATATGGCATATGAATACCAAAACAATTAAAATAACTGTCTGATATACTAGTCTAAAGGCCTATAAGATTTTTGAATAAGAAGTTGATGGGATATTTCCCCAACTAACTCCAACTGCTGAAATAAACTAAGTACTGAAAGAATGAAATAGTCAAATAATAACATCCGCAAATTATGAGGACTCACTGTTATTCTGTCTACTAAATGGTTGATCTACTAAGGATACTCTGGAGCTCGTGCTTCTGAACCTATGGTATAAAACACCAAAGTGCAAATGCGTCAGTATGATTGAATGTACTGGTATGCAAGTGAGGTAGGCTGAATACAAGGGTTCATATGCATAAATAATACTGACTGAGTGAGCAACATAAATGTGGGAATACATGCATGAATATATAACTGTAAATGAGATCGTGACAACACTAATTAGTGAGTCTGAATACTGATAACATGGATCTCTGATAACTGATATAACTCATATTGAGCAACTGTGTTTAACAGACTAGGTTCTGATAAAACTATTTGAGTTCCGTACAAAGCTGAGTGACTGTATATAACAGTCCTAAATTCTATAGAACTATCTAAGTTCTAATACTGATACCTGAGACTGAGACTATGGAAAGTTGTCATTTAACCAAAATACCCCTAATAAGCTATTATAGCTGAGTTGGGGTTCAATCTGTAAACCCAATTGAAAGGGTGTCAATACTGTGCCACTAGTAAGGACAAGCTGTGAGCAACCCTCATCTGGCAGTGTCCCAAAAGAAAAATTGTGGGACCCTCATCTGGCAATGTTGATCCACCTCATCAACCTCATCTAGAAGGTTTGATGTCTCAACCTATAATGCCTATGTAGTTCTAGAGCGCAAGGATTACTTCTAAGAATTACACCCTTTACTAACAGGTGAGTTCCCATACTTGAGCTTACTTGGTGCTGAATCATTCTCCTATCTGAATAGGCACTGAACTGAATATACTGGACTGAGTTCACTAAATTTCTGTGAACTGACAAAATGTTACTAAATTCTGTTAACTGACTGATTTTATGAGATTACTGAGTTTTCCTGAGTCATATAACTGACTGAATTCTACTAATCATGGAATGACTGAGATTATCATGAAACTGACACTGGCTCTAGGTACACAGGTAAATTATCAGGTATAAATACCCCCAGGACTCGATAGCATAAAAGTAATTCATGGCACAAGTTCGAAAGCACAACAATGGCTACATATATATATCTATAATTCATTAACTAAGACATTTCATCAAACACTTGACATGCATTAACTTGTACATAAATAGGGATTTCATACTATCATACTATAATGGCACTTTTTACTTCACATAGGCATTTAATCAAACACCTGCGGAGCATACTTTGGTTATACAATCATCAATGCATCTAATTATCATGGTTGCATATATAAATTTACAATTTGAAGGGTTTATCATTAATATTATGGAAATCATCACACACTAGGATCAATCATTGGAACATATAATTTAAATCATAAATCAAAACACAACAACAACATGGACATGAATTTTAATTCAACTAAATCATGAACACTCATAAATATAAAAATCTTGGATTTTTGAAAAGAGAATCTTAAGATTCATGGGTGAAAGGGATTGATGAATCAACACTTGACATATCTTGATTGTGAGTTTCTTGAAGTTTCTAGACTTGAAAAACTTGAATCTCTTAGTTTCTTGAAGAAGGGTTGGGATCTTGTTCTTGGGGATTGATGTTCCCTAATTTGGTGTTGTAGATGAATAATAAAGTTATGAGCCCTGGTCTGGTATAACTAGGTGTTAAAAGGGGGGGAAAAGACCCAAACACCCTTATAAAAATGGCTTTAAATTGTAGAACAGGATCTGTGATGGCTTGGGCGACGGTCCGTCACTGGCTCGATAGCCCGTTGACCTTATCATTGTACTAGGCCAAAATATGATCTTTCTACCTTGGTTGCATTGGTTTTGGAGATGGTCTATTGCTAGCTCGATGGTCCATCGGATATTTCATCACGCCTGGCCAGAAGGTTGAATTACTGCCTCCACTGCGATGGTTTGGGCGACTGCCCATCGCTAGATTGATGATCCGTCGGCTCTTTTCATAGTACCTAGGCTGTTCAAATAGCTTTTTGTATTTTGGCCATAACTTTCTACCCCGATACCGTATTTAGGAGAATTTGGTATCCATGAAAATCTTATTCAATTTCCCATATAATAAAACGTTAAAATCTTGAAAATTCCATGTGTATAAAAGTGGATTAATCCTTTAAATCAAGTCTTTAACATTTTTGGGATGATTTTTTAAGGTTGGTAGAAATACGGGGTATTACAGTGGGCTTTTGGTGGAAGATGGGGAAGACAAGGTATTTACCAAAAGAGTTTTTAGCAATGCTGGCAAGCAAGTTGGCCAAAAGGTCTGCATTCGCGCTGTACAGTTATAGCTAAAGATAACCTTAGAGTTGGGATATTAATTTTTTGTTGTAAGTGATGACTAAAACTGCTTACGGTATTCATTATGGTTTAACAATTTTTTTTATCAGCTCTCTAGGAAATATAATCAAATCATCAGTAAAAAAAAGATAAGAGATTTTTTGTCCGCTGGTGCTAATAGATATAAAGGTCCAATTTAGGATTCCTACTTCATGATAAACTCTTATTACGATCCAATTTCTCAGGTCATGATGGCACCTATAATAGCCCACAGGTAGGTAAGCCAACCCATAATCCAAAATATCTAGTAATGAAATACTAAGAGAATGAAAAGAATAGTTGAAATAATGTTAAATAAAACCCTAATATAGATTACAATCCTAAGATTTGTTGAAGTAAAAACAAGAGATTTTAATACAATCAAAGTACAAGAGAATACAGCAAAAATATACATATAAAAACCATTTCCAAAATACAAAATAGAGATAAGTCTAAACAATATGAGAGAGAGCAGGAATACTCCAAATGCCAGGAGCTCACTCCAATCAGTAATCCATAGCTGCTCTGCATGTTTCACACATCAACAAAGAGGACTCATACTATAATATGCAGGCTGTTGAAGTGTAGTATGCATACTAAACATGTCGTACTCAATAAGCATTAGTCAACTAATATCTAAAGATAAATAGAATAATGCTAATAGATCAATAAGGATAAAGTACCCTATTCTTTAAGTATTAAGGAACTAAATGATATACCATATATCCCTATCCAATATAAAAAGAAATAGTGAAAGAATGAGATATAATAATAATACAAAGGCAAATTATACATATACAATATGAATAGACAAAGAAAGAGAGGGATATACAGTAATACCATGTATATATATATATACATATATATATGTAAATACATACATATATATATATATACATATAGGACTAACTCAAAGGTAATAATGTTAGGGAGCCAACCTAACATATCAAGGAATTCTAACCTAGTAGAAAAGATAAAATTAGCATAATCAAGCTCTAATAAAAGCATGACTAATCATGAGGTAACCTATCAATGATGTAACTTACCAATAATAGAGAAAGATAAGGAATCAGAAACACACCATCAATCTCCAGTACTAGTACATAACTATCCTGCTATATACTAAACATAAACCAACTATAATATAACCGGCTAGTCTATACAAACAATAACCTAATTGGCCTCCTATAAGCCCTAAAGTTTCAATCAAACACTCAGAAAATAATGGCCATAGCTTATACCTATATAACCCTCCATAAGGCCGATAGATATAAGAACTAAACAATTATACTAGTGATAGACAATGCATATAAATAAATGAATGCACATACACCAATAGTAACTAATATCCAACTCAAGTTCCAAATGTACCAAGTGTATACACCTTCTCCAATTCAGTAGCTCACAAATAAAGGACCAATGGTGACCATAATTCTTCTGTACTATGGCTCATGGACGAAAGGGTCCATAAGAGACTGGATATTTATATACACTAATTGGTCCTGAATGACTTCCAATAACAATCATAATCAATCTACTCTATCTAGTATCAAATATATATATATATATACATATAATTAGTGCACAGACTCGAACCTTATCTAAAAGAGTGTAAATCTATATATCCATTGCTTGGGGTCAAATTTGGGACTAAATTGGCATAATAGCATTGAAATAGTCAAAATCTCTCTTAGTTGAAGTAAATAGTAGTGGCAAAAGAGTGGATTAATAACAGTTCAAAACCAATCTTAGACTAATTTTCAAGTAGTTCTAAAGCTTATAATTCATTAAATAAGGTGTTACAATTTCTATTATATAAGAAATCTATTTTTAAAAGTGAAAATGGGAATAAATCTCTTTTTAGGAAATAGTAATAAAATCAAGGATTTGTTTAGAATCGTACCAATAATTAAATGGTAATGTGCCTAAAGTATGTATACCATCAAAATTATCCAAGCAGTAAAACAATAATCATTAATAAACTACAACCACATCCTGAATTGAGATAGAATACTAATATGTTACTCAACTGGTATCGTAATTATGGCCTCGAGCCCATTAATATATAATCAATATCACAATATTATCATAATTAGGAAAACTATGGTCTGAGGGTATAGAATTGTTATAAGGGTCTAATGAGGGGAATACTGCACAATTCACTATAGCAAATGGTAAGTCTTATACTAAAGGATCATTAGCATTAGTCTACGGCTAACAAATCCATAATTGAGGATAATAGGACTTTAAGTCCATAGCAAGTATCCTATGTTAAGATTTAGGTCACATTTTTATCTCAAATATCATTAATAGGCTAAGTCATGGTACACTATTCCTTAACTCATTCAATAATCCCTACCTAGAATGCAATTTATTCTATACATAATCTCATAAAGAAAAGTAGACTGAAGCCTACCTTGATGTTTAACTTCAATTATTGAATCATTCACAAATCGCTCGTCTTTGCTCCAAGATCCCAAAAATAATATCGTACTATCAAAATCATCATCTATGAATTAATAGGAGTAACATGAGACTCATATTTCTATATAAATATTCAGGCCAAAATTTAGGTCAAGACTGATCCCATGAGGCCCACAAACAAAATCTAACATTAAATCTATCACAAGATCACTCAAAGGATAAGAGATGTATTCTCAAAATTTGAGCACAAATAGAGTGTTAATTGGGGCTTAAATCAGCCCCGAGAGATGGAAAATATAAGAGTGAAAACAAGAATTTAAACAAAGGAATTAGGTTGAAGACTTACAAAAAATTAGTGGGGAAAATGGTCCTTTATCAACCTCTACAGATCCCTAGCTCCAATTTATGATTCCCCATGAGTTCTTGAGCTTTTAAGACTAATAATGGCAAAAACTGGAGAGAAAATAATGTAAAATTATGGAAGGGGAAAATATAAACTATCACGGGGTTACTCATTAAGAATGTGAGGCCCTCTAGATGTGATTGCAAAGCTAAAAAAAATAGTTCATTGTGAACACAAGGTATAAGCCCCGAATGCAATGAACAACTAAGGAAAATCATTGTGAATGTGATGGACCTTTCATGAACACAAAGAAGGAATCAGACCAGGGTAGATTTACCTTTCATCGAAAATGCAATAGAAGGCCCCCAATCATGAAGGTTAATAACTTAACCCTTTACTAACATGGTCAACTCCTCATGAATGCAAACAATAAAGGTACCCTACCCTAGATGCTAAATACCAGCATTTTTCTAAGTCCAAATAGACTCTGATTGAGTGCTCAAGATTCTTTGGAACCTCGTGCTTTCAAAAATACTATGCTAACATAACAAATTTTATATGTTGGACTCAACAAAACCACACAAAACTTCTATATGATACTGTTCAATTATATGTGAGTCCCACACCTAGTTTTAGTTTTCATCAAAACTACCCATAGCCTAAAATCAGTTGGAAAGCTCCAGGACCTGAACAAACGGTCCCCATAGCCTAAAATTAACAATTTGGAGCTGGTGGTGCAATTAAAATTCTTATTTGAGGCCCTCATAGGCTTTTAATTTCATATAAACCTCTTTCTGATCCAAATTGTCCAAACTCATTTATTCTAGACTATGTTTTCAAAGGGGAATTACAAGTATTGGAATTTCAACAACATTCTGATATTTCTTATCATGATTTCATGGGTGGACATTCTACATCAATCTTTCACTTCAAAGGGAACATCGATGGATCTCCTATGCGTGTTTTTGTTGATGGAGAAAGTACCCATAATTTTATATAGTCTTGTGTTGCAAATTTTCTTAATCAACCAATTTAACTATTTTTAAACTTCTATATTTTAGTTGGCAGCGGTCAATGATAGAAATGTGAAGGAGTGGTTTAAAATATCCCTCTAACTATTCAAGGTTGTTAATTGCTTCTTGATTTGTATGTATTTTATTGGATGGTTCAGATGTGGTCCTCGAAGTCTCATAGTTATCTACTTTGTGTCCTATTGTTATGGACTAGTCTCAGTATCCAATGAAGTTTTCTATTGGTGATCACAATTATAGTTAGGTTGGCGAACCATCTTTAAATGCTCAATTAGTGCAATTACATAGCTTGCGATGTCACTTGTCCGCTGATGTGATATCATATTACAATAGTTTGATGTTAGTCAATGATACACTAATATTTATAGATAATCCAAATAAATTGACTACGCTTCTATTATCCATTAATAATGTTTTTCAGAAACCTACAGGTCTTTATCCATCCTGACCTTAGGTCCATGCAATATTTATTTCTTTCAAAGAAACCAAAATACTTATTTGGAAAAGAAAAATTAGACTATCTTGGACATCATATTTTGCAATAGAGCCTTGAGGTTGATCCCATCAAGATATCTGCAATATTAAACTGGTGAATGCCCAAGAATGTGAAGGATATTCATTGTTTTCTAGGGTTATCAAGTTATTATCGCAAATTAATTCATAAGTATGCCATGGTGTCTTCTCCTCTAACTGATCTTTTATGAAGGTATTCCTTTATTTGGAAACAAACTCAACTAGTCTTTGATTCCCAAAAACAATTATTGATGTCAACTTCGACCTTAGGGCTACGAAACTTTGCTTAAGCATTTTAGATTAAGACAAATGTGTGAGAGGTTGGAACTTCTGTTGTACTTTCTCTGAAAGGTGATTTGATAGCTTATTACATGTAATGACTTGAATTTGTATATTTACTATTTCTATGTGTTTTGATATTTTACCCTTCTCCATAGTTGTTACACATAAATTTTAAGGTTCATGGATGGTTGGCAAAGTTCTTGATGCAAATAGGAATGAGTTGTGTGAGTTTATGGTTTTTAGAGGCTTAAGAAGACATAGAGTTGAGTTTGGTCATTATTTGTTATTCTAAATGTAGGATGATAGAACAGACTGTGCAAGCAGATTCAGAATGTCAAATTTAGGTTAGCTGCGAAATTGTTTAGGTTTCAGGATAATTATATCTCATCTTAAACCTTTATTTGGAAAAAAGTGAAATAGGGTTTGGGAGTTAATTTATTTATAATTATCTATTTTCAAAAATCTAACTTTGCCTTAGTCCAAAATAGTGAAATTAGACTATTATCATATATCGTTTATTCTTATTGGGTTCCGAACGAATCCCAAGGGTTCATTTAGAGATTTTTAAAACCATATGAATCAGATGATTACTGATATATGATGCCTAAATGTCACTTTCCTTGCAAATGAGTAGAAGGAATAATTCCTTCATTGCAAATACGAAGTAGGGCCATGATCACGAAGGGTAACTGAGTTGGTATGAGTCAAAGTGTCTTCTTCACGAATGCAATAGAGATGTTGCGAATGCAAGGGTCTGTGTCTTGGACCTTTGCAAATGCAAAGTCTTAGAATGGATTGCAAAGTCTAATTTAATTTACCAGTCAGCATTAACCCTCGCAACTAAGAAGAGTTGATCGCATTAGTGAGGTACTATTCATTGAATAGAGTAAATACTTCTTTTTTTGTGATTTTAATCTATTTTTAGACTTCCAAGCTATAAGGTAAGAAATATTTTAGGGTTTCAATATTGATTTTCATATGGGTAACTTAAAAACTGATAATCCTACTATTATTTATTGAGTTTATCTATAAAAACACCTTTAAATCATGATTTCAAAGTAGAAAATTGGGGTTTTACCAGTAAACTTTAAAAAGTGCTTTCCTTCATTTTGGACCATAATTTTAACCTTTTTTGTGTGGGTTATCTCCTGTAGACTCATATAACCTTGGAGAATGTATTTTGAAACAAAATTTCGTTTTACCACTCTCATTTTTTAACCTTTTTTTAACCCATTTTGGACCGGTTTTGAATATAGGAAATATAGGTATCATTAGCTTTCTTTTAATGAGTACATACCATTTTTGAATATTGTAGTTGATTTTGAGGCTATTTGCAAGAGTAAGGATCCTTGTTGAGGCTCTTTAGACTGGGATTTCATCATTTTAAAGTAGGTTATGGGATAACTTCTTTCAGATTAAGTTGGGTAGTTAATGAACAAGTAAAGAATGCTATGAGTTTTTTAAAATAAGTATGGGGTATATACTTTGAGATTATTTATACTGTTTTTTGTCCATGAAGGGGATTATATATTGTTGTTGACTTTTTTTGATATTATGTGTTGCCCGTGTGAGGGCTGTATTTGACAGTATGACCTTATCTATGCATCTATATGCCTTCACTTTAGATACAATGCCCATGTGGAAGCTTGATTTGATAATATAGGCCTTATTTAAGCATTGGTTGTTTTTATCAGGATAATGATGCCCGAGTTAGGGGTTGATATGATATAAATGATTTCTTTTATGCATATTTATCTTGATAGTGCCAAATATCGAGACTGAGATTGAGATTGAGATATAGTATATTGGTTTTGAACCCCTCCTCTATGGTTCCTACTATAGTTGTGATCTTGGTGGGTGTATATAGAAATTCATGCAATGGATTTCATGATTTATCCCATCCATATTGCATTGCATTACATTTGCACTTTACTTTTTTTTTTCTTAATTTGTTTAAATTGTGCTTAGTTTCTGGGTACTTTCATAAATACATCAGTGTTTCTTCTATTTTTGTGTATTCATATATTATAACTGCTAGTGGAGATGGTGTGAGCAACTATTTAGGACTTTTCTACTTGTAGGTGAAGTGCTCATAGTATATTTTACCTATCATATTTTCTACTTTCCTTAATTGGCCTATAATACCTACTGAGTACAAGTGGACTATACTCACCCCTGTTGTGCTCTTTTGGTGTAGATCCTAGCACGAGTATGACATATAGAGGTTGAGATTGTATGGTTAATTTGTGATATTTAAGGTACTGGACTGTTCCGGCATTTAGGATAGATTTTTGGATCTTACTCTATATAACTTATGTATTTATTTAGATTAGAGATAGATTTTATACTACTCATATTTAGATTTATGATTTGGTACTTAGAATATTCTTATGTTAAGACACTAGGTTTTGGGTGGATTATGTTATTTCTTTGGACTTTCATTTATTACAAATGTATGTATTCCATTATTGGCTTGATTTCGTTCTAGAATTCTCGCTTATGATTATATTATGATTAATTTTGTTTTCTTTGTATTAGTTTGGGTGATTGGCTTACTTATCAAGGCTCAGCCATGATAAGTACCATCAAGACCTATTTTTGGTTCATGATAAATTGGTATTAGAGCAGCCAGGTTCACCAGTCTCATAAGTGTAAGAGCAGGATATCTTGTAGAGTCTCGTGGTTTGTACATAGATGTTTATATCTATCTTTGAGAGGCTATAAGAAGTCTTTTGGAATAACTTCTAAATTTTGATTCCTTATCATGGGGGTTATTTATACCCTATGTTCTAAGCTGTGTTCCATACTTTTCTACGCAGATAGTGATGACTAGATCTCAACAGTTTAGGGATGCTGAGCTAGCACCCGAGTATAGAGCCTAACTAGAGGGTGAGGCAGGAATCATGGATGTATCAGAGGTAAAGGATGGGTGCGGGGAGCTACCCTTTTTAGATATAGTGCTAAGGGACCTTTCCTAGGCTCAAGATTGAGCATGCAGGAGATGTAGGGCAAGCTTAGGTCCCACAGGGTTTAGTTTCTACCCAGTTCTAGAAGGTCTATTGATTTAGCTATTGAAAAATTTAGATGGTGCTCTTTTAGTGCACTTGGTGTTCCTCCAGTCTTGAGTATGGTACACACTGTTAGTACCGATGTCTGCTTATGGTATTCCTCGACCTCGAGTATGGTTTCACAGTCTATACCAATATTATTTTATGATATTCCTTAGGCTTTGAAGGGTGTTCCACCTTCTATGCTAACATCTGATTATGGTATTCAGAGTTTAAGGGTACAACCTTCATATATGGTACCTTCACATGTGGATTCTCAACCGACCAAACTTTTTATTCCTCTGGTTGCTTTGGGTACAGTTATGTCTTCTGATGATCAAAAGGGGTTTGAAAGTTTTATTTGGTTAGGTCCTTCCAGGTTCAGTTGTGTATTGGAAAAGATGCCTATGAGGTTTTGGTGGATTGCCAGGAGAAGTTATATATCTTGGATCCCTTGAGTCCCATGGAGTTTCTTATACTACCTACCAATTGATGGATGTAACTAGGGATCAGTGGAAGTTATATGTAAGTTATGGACCTTTGGGTTCACCTATTATAACTTGGTCTTAGTTTTCTAAGGCTTTCTTGGAGAGTTTTGTGCCACATAATTTAAGGGACCAGATGCATGATGAGTTTGATAATTTGGTACAGGGCTCCATGACTATTGTTTAGCATAAGGCTAATTTTCACACTTTATCTAGGTATTCAGCCGCTACATCATCACTGAGTCTGAATGGATTGGAAAGTTCGTCAAGGGATTGGATGGTACTTATTATTTGGCTACATCTTAAATGGTATTCTTAGGATATTTTTTCAAAGTATTACTAAACATACCAAGATGAATGAATTGAATATCTAGGCTACTCAAGGAGCCATCAAAAAGGTGCATCGTTATGGTAATTTTAGTAGGCACACCTCCTGAGGTAGATACTTTTTTGGTAGAGGTTCATGTAGGTATAATGGAAGGCCAATTCAGGACACCTAATAAAAATAAGTGGTAGGACTTTAGGTTCAGTGACTTCGAGTATTCAGACAATGGTCTGGGATGGTCGTTCTAGTTTAATCACACCTTCTCAAATTGATTCAAGCGTAGAGGGTGTTTTATGTGTGATGAGTTTGATAATGTGGCCAAGAATTTTCCTTGGAGTATTTTTAGACCTACTCTTATATCCACAGTAAGAGCTGGTTCATAGAGTGGTGGGGGTAGTTAAAGGTGCTCAAAGTAGAGGTAGAGGTGCTTGTAATGGTGGTCGAGAAGTTACCCAGTCTGGGAGAAGACATGGTTAGTGCTATGTTATACCTGCTAGGCCCCAGGCAGAGGCCTTTGGTGTTTTCATTCCAGTTATCATCCCGATTTGCTTCAAATCTACTTCTATATTATTTGAATTTAGGTTGACTTTTCTTTATCTCTCTATATTTTTGGCTTCAATCTTTGATATTGTTGTGAGCCTCTTGCTATGCCTCTTCATGTTTCTATTCTCGTAAAAGATTCCTTAGTAGTGGATCAGGTATAGCAATCTTTTATGTTACCTTTGCAATTTGTAATACTTGGGTACACTTAATTGTCTTAGATATGGTTGGTTTTGATGTTATCATGGGTATGGACTGGTTAGCTCATTATCATGCTATTTTGGATTATTATGCTAAAACTATGACCTTAGCTACGTCGGGTGTACTGAAATTAGCTTTGAATGGTATCTTTAATTTGGGCCTAGAGGGAGTTATATCTTTTTTGCATGCTTGCCATATGATAGAAAGAGGTGTCTATCTTATTTAGCTTATATTTGTGATACTAGTGCTGCTTCACTACCTCCTATGGATTTTATTCGAGTTGTACAAGATTTCAGTGATATGTTTCCTATATATTTGCCTAGTATGCCTTCGGACCAAGATATTGGTTTTTCTATTGATATGGATCTGGGCAACATGTCCATTTTTATTTCTCCCTATTAGATGGCCTCGGCTGAGTTGTAGAAAGTGAAGAAGCTGTTGCAAGATTTGTTGAGTAAGGAGTTTATTAGATATAGTGTATCATCTTTGGGTGCACCCATCTTATTTGTGTAGAAGGACGGTTCTATGCATATATGTATTGATTATAGGCATTTGAACAAGGTGACGATTAAGACAAGTAACCACTTCCATGTATTAATGATTTGTTTGACTAGCTTCAGGGTGCTTCGGTATTATCCAAGATTTATTTGAGACCCGGTATCATCAATTGAAGATTAGAGCTCCAACATTCTGTAAAAAGATTTTTGAACTCAATCTGGTCATTATGAGTTCTTGGTCATGCATTTCAAAATAACCAATGCCCCTACAGCATTTATGGAGTTTATAAATTAACTATTTTGATCGTATCTCAACTTTTTTTTTGCTTTTATTTATAGATGAAATCTTGGTTTATTCCAAGAGTGAGGCTAACCATGTGAACCATTTGAGGATTGTGCTTCAGAGGTTATGCAATTAGAAGTTGTATGCTAAGTTTTATAAGTGTGAGTTTTAGTTGGATTTTATCTCTTTCGTGGGTCACTTGATGACTATAGATGGTATTATGGTTCATCCTGCCAATATTTTGGTCATTCATGGTGGGGCTAAACCTACTTCCTCTACCGAAAGCATAGTTTCGTTGGTTTAGCAGGTTATTATCAGTAGTTTGTAGAGGGTTTCTTATCTATTGTGGATTATTTAACCAAGTTGACTAAGAAAAAGGTGATTTTTTGGTGATTAGATTCATGTGGTAAGATCTTTCAGAAGCTCAAGAAGTTGTTGACTTTGGCTCCTATCTTGATTTTTCCAAAAGAGAGAGCAAGTTTTATCATGTTTGCTCAGTTATTGGTTTAGGTGCAATGTTAATGTAGGAATGTAGGGTGATTGCTTATGCCTTTCGTTAGTTGAAGCCTCATGATATAAATTACCCTACCCATGATTTGGAGTTGGAACCTATAGTGTTCGTGTTAAAGTTGTGGAATCATTACTTATATGGATTACCTTGTGATATTTTCTCAAACTATCATAGCCTTAAATACTTCTTTAAATAGAAAAAACTTAATATGAGGAAACAACATTAGCTTGAGTTTCTTAAGGATTATTGCATCACCATTTTGTACTATTTGGGCAAGCCTAATGTGGTTCTGGATACATTGAGCCAGAAGTTGACTAGTATGGGAGTTTAGGTCATCTACTAGTCTAAGGATTTTAGCTCATCTCTTGACCCAGGAGTGGAATTTAGCCTTGGAGTTTCAGTCTTTAGCTAACAAAATAATTAGGCTTGAAATTTTGACACCCAAATATATTTTAGCATTTTTTTATGCTAGATCTTTTGTGATAGAGCAGATTCGAGCTGACTAGTTTGATGTTGATAATTTAATGATGATTGTTGAGTGGCGAGGCTAAGAAAACCTCTCTTAATTTTAATGGCGTATTAAATATTTTTGTTCGAGTTTATATGCCAAGAGTTGGAGATTGGGTGAGACTAATTTTAAAGGAGCCCCATTGCTCTAGATATTTTATCCATCCAGGTGTGACCAAGATGTATCGTGATTTGAACCAGATTTATATATGGGGCTATATGATGAAGGATGTGGTGGATTTTGTAGCTCGTTGCTTGTGTTATCGGCTGATGAAGGTCATGCATCAAAGACCGGGTAGTTTATTTCAAATATTACCTATTCTTGAATGAAAGTGGGAGTAGATCACTATGGACTTTATGACTGGGTTGCCTCATACTTCTCATGGTTCTAATAGTATTTGGGTCATCATGGATCAATTGACCAAATCAGTTCATTTGGAGGTTGAGTCCGACATGCATAGTAGTTACCCTCATCTCTTTACCGATTCAGGTATTTTCTTGCCATAAGTTTAAGGGCAAACTATATTTTTAGAGGTGGATGTTATATGACTTGGATTTGTGAATTTTCCATTTCTATGTGTTTTGACCATTTTCCCTTACTCTCTAGTAGCTACATGTTGATTTTGAGGTTCATAGATGGCTGCAATGATTCCTGATAGGATTGGAAATAAATTATGCGAGTTTTTTTATTTTTAGAGGCTTCAGAAAGCCATATAATTGATTTATCAACATTTATTGTTCTGAGTCTCAGATGACAAAATGGATTGCACTAATAAATTTGGAATGTCAAATTTGGTATAGTCGCAGTGTTGGTTTGGTTTTGGGATCGTTATATCTCATTTTGACCCTTTATTTTAAAAATAGTGAAATAGAATCTCAAGAGTTAATTTATTGATAACGACCTTTTTTCAAAATATGATGTCACTGTTGAATCCTAAATGTAGAAATTAGCCTAGAAGCATATATGATTTATTTCCATCGGGTTCCAAATGAATTTGGGGTTCCCGGAGTTGGAGCATTTTGGGGAGGGTCCTGACTTTAGTTTTTGTTGGGGTTTTAAGGTAGATGAGGTCAGTGAGGCCATTCGCAAGATGCGGAGGGGCAGGATGATGGGGCCCGATGAGATACTGGTAGATTTTTGGAAGTTCTCTGGCGGGTCAGGGTTGAAGTGGCTGAGCAACTTATTTAGCAATATTTTCAAGTCAACAAAGATGCCTGAGGTGTGGATATGGCGAACGATGATCCCTGTTTATAAGAACAAAGGTGACATTCAGAGTTGCAACAACTATCGGGGTATTAAGTTGTTGAGTCACACAATGAAGATTTAGGAGAAGGTGGTGGATCGAAGGTTGAGGAAGATTGTGTCTATCTCAGAGAATCAGTTTGGTTTTATGCCTGGTCGCTCCATGACTGAGGCAATTCACCTTGTGCAGAGATTGATAAAGCAGTATAGAGAGAGGAAAATGGATCTTCACTTGGTGTTTATTGACTTGGAAAAGGCGTATGACAAGGTCCCTAGGGAGGTTCTTTGGAGATGCATGGAAGCGAGAGGGGTCCTGGTAGCGTACATCAGAGCGATTAAGGAGATGTATGAGGGGGCAAAGACTCGGGTAAGGACAGTGGGAGGAGATTCTGAGCATTTCCCGGTCTTGACAGGGTTGCACCAGGGATCAACTCTTAGTCTGTTTTTATTTGCTTTGCTGATGGATGTGTTGACACAAAAAATACAATGTGAGGTGCCTTGGTGTATGATTTTTGTAGATGATATAGTTTTGATTGATGAGTCGCGACAAGGGATTAATGATAAACTGGAGGTTTGGAGGCAAGCCCTGGAGTCTAAAGGTTTCAGATTGAGTAGGACCAAGACGGAGTACTTGGAGTGCAAGTTTAGTGACTCGAGGCAAGAGTAGGAGGTGTTAGTTAAGTTGAATTCCCAAGCGGTTTGCAAGAGGGAGAGTTTTAAGTATCTCGGGTCTACGATTCAGGGAAACGGAGAGATAGATGAGGATTTATCCCACCGTATTAGGGCTGGTTGGTTGAAATGGAGGTTCGCTTCAGGAATTCTATGCGATAAGAAGGTGCCCCTAAAGATGAATGGCAAATTCTTTAGAGTTATAGTCCGGCCTGCTATGTTGTATGGAGCAGAGTGTTGGCCGGTTAAGAATTCTCATATCCAAAAGCTGAAGGTGGCGGAAATAAGGATGTTGCGTTGGATGTGTAGATTCACTAGGGTTGACAAGGTTAGGAATGATATTATTCGGGAGAAGGTGGGAGTGGTGTCAGTGGAGGAAAAGATGCAGGAAGTGAGGTTGAGATAGTTTGATCATGTGATGAAGAGGGGCACAGATGCCCCAATTCGTAGGTATGAGCGGTTGGCCTTGGATAGCTTCAAGCGGGGTAGGGGTAGGCCAAAGAAATACTGGAAAGAGATGATTAAACGTGACATGGAGCAATTATAGTTGACTGAGGACATGACCCTGGATAGGAAGATATGGAGGAATCGCATTAGGATAGAGGGTTAAGGGTGTGGTTGAGGCGTTGTCAGTATTTAGGTGGATTTTGGGGTCTTGTGTTTGGCAACGTACAATTTTCTGTGGATGTTGTACCGTTGTTATTTTTTTGTGTTCTAGGGTTTTCATGCTTTTGTATGCTGTCTTGTAACTTGAGCTGGGGGTCTATCGGAAATAGCCTCTTTACCTCTTTAGAGGTAGTGGTATGGACTGCGTATACTCTACCCTCCCCAGACCCCACTATGTGGGAATATACTGGGTATGTTGTTGTTGCTGTTGTTGTTGGGCTCCAAATGAATCCCAAGGTTTCGGCCAAATATTTTGGAAACCATGCAAATCAGTTGATCATTGATATCTGGTGCCTGAACATCACCTTCTTTGCGAACATAGGCCTTTGGATGCATATGCAAAGAATGAATTGTTCCTTCATCGTGAATGCAATGGTGGACCCATAATCGCAAAGGGTAATAGGTTGGGTCGGGTCAAAGTTCCTTCTTTCTGAATGTGAAGCCCTAGCCGCAAAAACAAAGACCAATTTAATTGGATGATCATGTTGTTCTTCACGAACGCGAAGGGTTGATCGCGTTTGTGAGGTATTGTCCACAAAACAGTAAAAAAAACTCTCTTTCTATGATTTTACGTCATTTTTAGACCTTCAAGCTTTGGGAAAAGCGATTTTTGAGGGTTTCAACATTGATTTTTGTGTGGATGACTTCTAAACTCATAATCCCCCTATTTTCCATTAATTATGTAATGACCCTCTAGGTTATTGACAAGACCCAACTCGAGGCCTTGTCATAATGGGCGACCCAAGTCCGATCGAGATCGGAGACCACCCCCGTTACCCAACTCAACCTCCATCCGTCTGCCCTGAGTTGGCTGAATTTCGAACATATAACAATATAGTGTAACTATCCAAATTACAAATGCTGGTATAGGTCTATTACGACCGACCCAACTGAGTCCAACTGTCCGAACCCAACCAATAGCCAAACCAAACCAAACCACAAACCATAACAAAATGAGTTCCGTAATAATTAAATGTAATCCCAAAATAAAAGAGGATGGAACAACCAACAATACAGTTAGCCCGTGTTATCCCCAATACCAATACCAATACCAATACTAAGACAGACACCAATACCGATTCCTCCCATACCAACCCATAATAGTTCCATAAAATCTTCTAACCAAAAGAATACCAAAATCTAGTTGGGACATGCCCCCAACTATTGCCAAAACCAATATCCATAAATGAACCAAAGTATGAAATAACATCCATGAAATGGAGACTTCCGAAAAGACTGAAGCTCACCACTTCAATCCAGTAGTTGATCCCAAATGTCCAATAGCTAAGCAGGAGGAGTAGAATAGTCGGTTCCAACATCACATGGGTATATAGTCGCCCGAAGATGGGTTAGCGGGTGAACGCTAGCATGAACTCAGGATAAGGATAAAATAATGTCAACCAGTAAAACCAAGTAAGCCAACCATATGCACACAAACCATACATATACATTATAACCATGCCGGGAAAGGGAACCGGGCTTAGCATGCATTTAAAACCATTTACCTAGGTATGTGTATCTTAACCTTCCTAAACCACCCATGTGAAATATGGGTCTAGTGTAACCCCCTGAATGGGACCCGATGCGTGTAGCCGCACAAACCAAAATTACCATAAGAGTGAGGGATTCCCAAGTACCCTCACCCTCCATGATACATATGTACAATGTACTTAGAGGATTCCCGCGTACCACATAGTATCATAAGGGTTGTCATGTCCTACCCCTCATGTCGGCAAATATGATTTTCTAGTGTTCGTTCATTAAACTCCCACCTTCACGGTTAGCTATCACACCCCGCCATTATTGCCCAATTAAAACCATTTCCAACCAACCAAACTATTGTTATTAACCGAGGATATACATAGTTGTATCATCATACCAACTATAACTTGAGAGTATTGTCCTTAGACATTCCTTTTGGAGCTCAAGGGAGTCCCATGTACCTATAGATCACATTACCAATTAACATGGGGGAGTCCCATGTACCCCACAATTGTCCCATTATTATGATCACTTGGGGGATTCCATTTTGCCCTACAAGAATGATTGTTCAATAGAAACCATTCCATTTTGACTATTCCAAACCATTTAACCATTTAGGGTACCATTACCAAGTTTAAACCATGTAATAGTTCCATTAAAATCCAACAATTTAGTGAAAGCATTCTCCTAGGCATTTTATCAAACATATTAGGGGTATAGTATTTCCAAAACCAAAACCAATTACCAAATAACCATTCCCATGAAACCAGTTATCCAAAACCACCATTAAAGCATATAAAAGCACAATTAAAACATGGGAAAACCATCACCAAGCATTTATAACCAAAACCCCCAAATTATATTTGAAAATCCAAAACCATATAATAATCAAACCATGAAAACATAGTATAAAACCATGCCTTTAGTTGGAACTAACAATGAGGGGGAGCGAACATGCCTTAAACCAAGAAGATAATGGAGATAAATCATCAACACAAGCCCCAAATTAATCCTTGAGATGAAACCCTAGCCTTCCTTTACCCAAAATCCTTAGAGAGAATTGTAGAGTGTTTAAGAAAAGTTTCTAAGTGTTAATGAATAGAATAATAGGGCAAATAACCTCCCAATAGGAATATAAGTCGTAGGGCCTAATTAGGCTAAGTAGGGAAATATCCAGATTTCCTTCACTTAAACTCCCAAAAATCCTATCAGGAGGGTACGACTATCCATACCAGTCGTACCCTTGAATATGAGTGGTACCCACCACCATACCTAAGGCCATCTCTCTTGGACCCAACACTATCCAAGGTATAGCTCACCCCAAATCATGTCGTATCAAAGTATATGACTAGTACCCATGATCCGTACCCTTGGAAGAATAGAATCCCAAAAGATTGAACAATGCCCACAATACGAGTCCATGGTACGACTCATACCCTGACTTACAGCTCTTGATGAGCCACTCGTACTCAGATACAATTTAAGTTACCAAGCCTTAGATTAAATGAAGTAACCAAACAACCTATATCTACCGATACGATTCATACCATCCAGTCATACCCATTCCAGAAATCCAATCCAACCAACCAACCAACACTGGTTAGTATATGACTAACCCATATCACTGATATCCCATTTTATGAGTCATTTCCCCTAGTCGTATCCAGTCTAGAGACCACAAATCTAGGAAATTTTCTAAGGGGGAGAAACCTAGGGTGTTTTAGTCTCCTACACTAGGAACATTCTCCCCGAATGACGGACAAGGTAGGGTAACCACAAGAACTATTCATTTGTATTGTCAAATATCAATCCAACCTTTAACAAAACTAGGAAACACAGATGCAAAGATTTTAATCTTCTCTTTAACAAACTCAAAAAATAAAGATATGTTCAAGAACACATACCTTCTGGATGAATCCCAAGAGCAGAAAATAGATGCGGATACTTGGAGTTCATGTCTTCCTCTGCTTCCCATGCAGCCTCTTTCACCTTGTGGTTCCGCCATAGAACCTTAACCGAGGTCATATCTTTGGTCTGCAACTAACAAACCTGCCAATCCAGTATCTCAATCGAGACCTCTTCATAAGATAGAGAATCTGAGAAAACCAAGCCTTTTAAAGGAACCACCGAAGAAGGATCACTAAGAAACTTCCTCAAATTGGAGACATAAAATACCGGATGAATGGAGCTCAAACTAGAAGTCAACTCCAATTCATAAGAAACACTACCAATCCTTCAGTAAATCGGATAAGGAACAACAAATCAAGGACTGAGCTTCCCCTTATTACCAAACTGTATTACTCCCTTCATGGGAGATACCTTTAGGAACACCTTATCCCTAACCTCAAACTCCAAGTCTCTACGCCTTATATTTGAATAGGACTTTTGGCAACTTTAGGTAGCCTTAAGCCTATCCCGAATCAGCTTCACCTTTTCCATATCCTGATAAACTAAATTCGGACAAAAAATATTTATCTCACTAAGCTCAAACCAACCAATCGAAGATCTACACCTCCGACCATACAATGCTTCAAAAGGGGCCATACCAATACTAGAACGATAGTTATTGTTGTAAGCAAACACTACCAAAGGTAGATGCTCAACTCATTTGCCACCACAATCAATCACATGTTCCCAAAGCATATCCTCCAATCTCTGAATAGTCCTTTCCACGTTCACATCCGTCTGAGGATGAAAAGTAGAATTCAGACTCACTTTAGTATCCAATCCTTTCTGAAAAGACCACCAGAAATGAGATGAAAATTGCGTACCATGATTAGAGATAATCAAAATAGTTACCCCATGTAGCTTCACAACCTTCTGAAGATACAACTTTGCATAATCCTCTCCTGAAAAGGTAGTCCTCACTGGCAAGAAGTAAGAAAACTTCATAATCCTATCCATGATGACCCAAATATATTAAATTAGAAGATCGGTAATGAAATCCATATTTATCACCTCTTATTTCTACTTGGGCAAATCAATTTCTAGATACAACCCCCCAGGCCTTATGTGCTCAACCTTAACTTGTTGACACACCATGCACTTGGCCACAAAATCAACCACATCGCTTTTTATACCATTCCACTAGTATATCTCAGCCAAGATCCTTTATCGCAACCTATCAACGTCAGGAAGACACAACCTCCTTGGTACAGTAAAGTACCATAACCACTGATCATGAATACTATTACCTTTTGCCCACCACATCACTCTTGATTTTCATTAAGATAGGATCTATCACTTATTTCTCCTTAATATCTGTATCAAGAGATGATCTAACCGCTTCTTATACCAATAACCCACTATCCCTGGAGTCTAAGAGATGAACTCCAAGGTTTTCCAAGTGGTGAATATCATTTACCGATTCCTGTTTCTCCTTATCCACATGAGCTAAACTTCCCATGGATAACCTACTAAGAGAATTAGTAATAATATTAGCCTTACCTGGATGATAGTGAAGACCATATCATAGTCCTTGAGAAACTCCAACCACCTTCTTTGCCTGAGATTTAGCTCCTTCTGAGTGAAAACATACTACAGACTCTTATGATCAGAAAAGATGTCTACATGCACTCCTTACAAATAATGCCACCATATTTTAAAAGCAAAAACCACCACCAACGGCTCCAAATCATGAGTAAGATAATTCCTCTCATGCATCTTCAACTGTCTGGAAGCACGGACAATCACCTTTTCATGCTGCATTAAAACACAACCAAGTCCCATCCTAGATGCATCACAAAAAACAACAAACCCCTTATTACCTTCAAGAAATTTCAAAACATTAGCCAAAGTTAACTTATTCTTAAGCAAGTTAACTTATTCTTAAGCTTCTCGAAACTCCCTTCATACATATCCGACCAAGAAAGCTTTACCCTCTTTTGAGTTAACTTAGTCAAAGAAGTAGCTATCTATGAAAAGCTTTTCATAAACCACCTATAATACCTATCCAAACCCAAGAAGCTTTGAATGTCGGTTGGAGTCGTGGGTCTAGGCCATTTTTTAACCATATCCACCTTTTGAGGATCCACTATGACCCCCTCATTAGAAATATATGACCCCAAAAAGTTACAGTGTTCACCCAAAACTCACATTTGGAGAACTTGGCATACAACTATTGTTCCTTCAAGGTCTGCAACATAAACTAGAGGTGATTTGCATGATCCACCTCACTGTTAGAATACACAGAGATGTCATCAATGAACACAATGACAGAAAGATCCAAGAACTACTTGGAACCCCTGTTCGTTAAATCCATAAATATCATTGGGGCCTTAGTCAAGCCAAATGACATAACCAAGTACTCAAAGTACCATATAGAGTACGAAAAGTCATTTAGAGATATCCTTCTCTCTAATCTTAAGTTGATGATACCCAGACTGAAGTATATCTTAGAAAAGAACTTGGCACCTTGAAATTGATCAAACAAGTCATTTATCCTTAGAAAAGGATACTTATTATTGATCATTACCTTTTTCAACTATCGATAGTCAATGCATATTCGAAGGGAACCATCCTTATTGCGCATAAACAACACCAGTGCTCCCCACAGGGATACACTAGGATGAATAAACCCCTTATCAAGAAGATTCTTAAGTTGCTCCTTGAGTTACCTCAACTAAGTTGGAGCCATTCTATAAAGAGGAATAAATACTGGACGGGTGTCCAAAACCGAATCAATACCAAACTTAATTTCTCTCTCCGAAGGAACATAGGAAGATCATCCAGAAAAACCTCAGGAAACTTATTTACCATTGGAATCAAACGTAAAGAGGGACCTTCTAAGTTAGAATCTTTAACCCAGACCTAGTGACAAAGACACCCTTTAGAAATTAATTTTTGAGCTCTAAAATAAGAAATAAACCTACCCCTAGGACCTAGGGAACCACTCTCCCACTCTATAACTGGTTTACCAGAGAACCTAAAGACAATCTTACAGGTCCAACAATCCAAGGATACATAACAAGAGTCTAACTAATCCATCCGCAGAATAACATCAAAACCACCATATCCAACTCAAACAGATCTACCAAGGTCTTCTTCCTACCAAAAAATACCACACACACCCTATAGACTCTTTTATTAATAATCAAGTTGCCTACCGATATAGAAATAAAAAAAGATCTAAAAAAACCTCAAGATCAAACAAAAACATACAACCACATATGGGGTCACATAGGAAAAAAGTGGACCTTTGATCAAGTAGATAATATGCATCACAAAAAAAAGAGCTGTAATGTACCAGTAATGACATTAGGTAATGCCTCAGATTCCTACCGAGATTTAAGATAATAAACCTATACCAGCCAGTATCAGTACCAAAAATAGGAGCAGACACAAAATTTGCACCATTAGTGGTAGGAGCAGAAGATAAAGCAATCAGAGCCTTGACCTCTCCCGAATCGCCCTTACTAATCGGATAGTTTTTTTTTGCATATAGCCTAGATGGCCAATCTAAAAAACATTTCCCTCCCTTCATCACAATATTCTCGATGAAGATGACCATAAAACCGATAAGAAAGACGTGAAGAAGATGACTACGCCTTACTCACTTGAGATTGGGCACTTTGTGCCCTAAAATTATCACCACCTTATTGATACCTATCACAGGACTACTTCAGGTGAGGAACGCTAGCAGTAGAGAAGGAACCAGAACTCACCCACTTTTTTTTGGCTATTTATTGACATCCCGACCACCCTATTGCTGAGCATCATCCTTCTCAAAAAACCTTCTCCTCTTACTCTGACTTTTCCTAAAATCTATATGTTTTCTTTTTTCATTGTCCACCTACTATACTTTGATAACCAACCTCAAAATATCCATGTCCTTAACAGCAAAGTGTCTTGCTTTTAAGGATCAAATCCTGAAATAGCCCAGAAGTGAACTTTCTCATCCTCACCCTCGTATCAACCACTGAATCCAAAGCATACCTTGACAGCTGATGAAATTTCAAGGTGTATTCCTTGACAGACATTTCTCCCTACTTAAGATTTATAAACTCCGCTATCTTTTCTTCCATCAACTCTTAAGGAAAGAAGCAATCCAAAAAAGCATTAGAAAAGGCCTCCTCTATAGATAACTCCTCAACATTACCTCTATCCCTACCCCACTCCTCATACCATTAGTATGCAATATCTTTCAGATGATGAGCTATAAAATTTACCGCTTCCATGCTAGCGGCCTGCATCACTATAAATATCTTATTCATTTCATCTAAGAAGCCCTGAGGATCTTTCTCCACCTTCACACCAGTAAAAGTAGAAGGATTCATTTTTATGAACTGGCCAACCCTTATGGCCTTAGCAAATAGAACACCAGATGCATCCCGTTTAACTTGAGCAGCAACTAACTGAGCAATAGTATAAATCGACTGACAAAACTCCATATTAGTCACCTCACCTTAAGAAGTATTATTAGAAACTGAAGGAACTCTAGAAAAATCAAGGATAAGACCTTGAGATTGAGTATGAATTCTAGGTGTAACATCATCCCCAGATGGGACAGAATGATTTTTTTTGTTCCAGATCGACGAGGCATGATCTGAAAAGTAAACAAACAGGGATTAGAGGAAATTCCAAGACTTAGACTCCAATAATAAAAATAGAATACCAAGAAAGTGAAATATTCCTAAATGTCCTATAGCCTCTCTCTTATGAGTATGGTGCGCTACACACCCCTAAAAGAGACTCTACTAGACACGGCTTTATGGACTCTTAACTGACCATGAACCTAAAGCTCTGATACCAACTGGACATGACCCAACCTGGGGCCTTGTCCTAATGGGTGTCTTAAGTTCGACCAGGACCAGAAATTACCCCTGTTACCCAACCTAATCTCTATCTTCCTGCTGGAGTTGGATGAATTTTGAACATATAACAAAATGGGATAGTTTTATTACCGAGACTGACCCAATCAAGTCCAACCGTTCAACCCAACCAATAGCTAAACAAAACCGAAAACCCTAAAGATATGCCCTAATTATACCTCTTTTATAAAAGAGTAAGCGATCGTAATTAAATATATAACCCAACTAAGTTGTGGGTCGAATCCCATAAATAATATGGTGTTAATTGAAGTTATTTGTGATTCAATCGACTAATAGCTAATAGCTTCCTAAAAATAGGGTTTTCAGAGATAAAATAAAATTTATTGTTCACTTTGTTTTAGTTACTTGCAACTAAGATTTCAATGTTTCAAATTAATGTTATGGAAGAATAGAGTTGTGTTTACTTTGATTATTGACACTTGATGTACATTAGTTTTAGCCAAGATTCTCATGACATGTAGGAACAATAAATTACCATGATCGAAAATCTATCTAAATGTCTCTCGACCTATTTAGACATTAGATTACCTAATTTTCTCAAACTTGGGAAATCCGTATACTTAACATAACCTTATCTTGAGTTAATTAACCTTGTTACAACATTAATCATTAGATAAAAGTTTAATGCTTCCAAATATCAATTGATAATTCACTTCTTATTCAATTAATTTCTTACTTCAAGAAAACCAATCATAAGGTTTAATCTATTATTTGCAACCAATAGACAATATGCTCAACAGAAGAATTTTCAAGGAGTTCCTAATGTCTTGAGAATCTCAATCAACTAATGAACTCAATAGGTCAAACTCATAGATCCCACAACTCGAGTTAAGAGAACAGTTCCTCATAATATAGAAAGAAACAACATATTTTGAATTCATAATTCAGTAGTAGTTAACTTACAAATGATGAAGATATAAGATTGTTCTTCCTTCTAAATTGCAAGAGCATTCCAAAAACCAAGATAATAATTCCAAAAACTTAATTGGAAAATTCAGAGAAAAAGTATCAAAAAGCTATTGTTTGGAACAAGTTCAATATAATTATGAAAACCTATGACTTTTCATTAAATACTTAAGATAAATCCAGAGTTAACTTTCAAATTCCAAATTTTCCGCTCCATAGCTGATGACCATATCTGATGGCTTATTAGAGAGTTAATGACTTATCAGAGCAAGTCATCAACTCCTCTTTCAAATCTTTGTTCACTACTTACAGGTAACAACCTAATCTGACGGCTAATCAAGAAGTTAATGACTTATAAGATCAAGTCGTCAACTCTTCATTTTAGTTTTTGCACACTATCTTTAGCTGATGGCTTATTAGAGAGTTAATGACTTATCAGAGCAAGTCGTCAACTCCTCTTTCAAATCTTTGTTCACTACTTATAGGTGACAACCTAATCTGACGGCTAATCAAGAAGTTAATGACTTATAAGATCAAGTCGTCAACTCTTCATTTCAGTTTTTGCACACTATCTTTAGCTGATAACCCCTTCTAATGACTTCTCACCAAGTTGATGACTTATCAGACAAGTCATCAACTTTTCTTGTTCATCATCTTTATTCTGTCTATGGGTGATGGCCTTATGTGACAACCCGCCATATAATTGATGACTTATCAAACAAGTCGTTACTACAATCTTTAAAACTCCATTCCTAAGATTTTTACTAAAAATTCATCCTTCTTAACATAGTCATCAAAGGTTGTAATACATCTTGACTTTCTTGCAAAATCACATGAAATATAATCAAAAATAACAATAGTTACTTAAGAACTTACAATTATTTCAAGTAAAAAGCCTTAAATGTGGTAGAACAAAGTTGGCACATCAACACCCTTAACTTAAAAAACTTGCTTGTACTCAAGCAACTAGTACAGTATTATGCACACGACAAATAACATCAATGTGAGAAGTAGCGACTATTCTTTTCATTCAAAAATTAAAGATGGCAGAAATGAGAATGTTGTGTTGGATGTGTGGGCTTACTAGAGGGGATAAACCTAGGAATGAGACTATCCAGGAGAAGGTAGGAGTGGCTCCGGTGGAGGAGAAGATGCAGGAAGAAAGGCTGAGATGGTTTGCGCATATGATGAGAAAGAGCACGGATGATCCAGTTTATAAATGTGAGAGTCTATACTTGGATGGCTTCATGAAGGGTAGAAGTAGGCTAAAGAAATACATGGAGCAGCTTCAGCTTACTGAGAACATGACCCTAGATAGGAAGGTGTAGAGGTCACGAATAAGGGTAGAAGTCTAGTGTGAGTATATGGGTTGTAGCAAGTAGTTAGGAGTGTGTCCTTGGGTTGTGTGTGTATGTTAATACTAGGTGGGTGTCCTATTTCATATTTATTATTTCCTATTTCATAGTTCGTGTTACCCTTATTTCTCTTATTTCGTATTTCTCTAATTTCTATTTTATTATTTATTGTTCCTTATTTCTGCTATGTCATCCATCCTGCTTCATGTTTCACTATGACCTTGTTTACTATTCTTGATCTTGAGCTCGGGGTCTATCAGAAATATTCTCACTACTTCGGAGGTTGCAATATGGACTATGTACATTCTACCCTCCCAGGCCCCACTTTGTAGGAATACACTAGGTGGTTGTTGTTGTTGTTGCTATAAGGTATGTGACCTGTTACCAAGAAACAACAAGATTCCATACCATCTTAAAATTTCAAACATCAAACCACTACTTGAACTTAGAGTATCCAATCAAATGGTTAACAAATTCCACAATAATTTACATGCCCTTACACAGAAGAAAGAATTTCCTAATGTCATATGCCTCTTTATATCTGCAGGAACCATGCATTATGACTCTTACTCTCAGAATTAAGGTTCAAATTGTGCATCTAAAATACCATAAGTTTACCTTTACCATTCTGCTCAGTCCATCTAATAGTCGGACTGAGATCACTATAGGGCTTTCTCGGCTTATGTTGTGGATTTAAGTGTTGGGAAAGTCGATATAGAATAAGTGATTAAAATTTTATTGGATAACTTATGCATTGGTCTACAATCACTTAATCTTTAAATACAACCCCCACTAACTTATCAAATTATTCTCAACAACCCCGCTTTGCATTATTTATTCATGATATCAATTTTATTTTCTGTTTTTTTAATTATTATTGTTTTCACACTTTCATATCAATTTTCAGAACATTTTTTGTACCTTATCAGCCCTTCTAGTGCAGTCACCCTCAATATAGGTGATTTTCTTGGGTTGATGTGTAATGTTTCCAAAGAGAGCATTGGCTAAAATAAGGTTTAAGGTTTGTCAAATTGTTTGAACAAAGGAAGAGTTTTATTGGCTAAAGCTGGATCAGAATTGAATATCCTCCTACAGGTTGATAAGCTTTGGCTAGATGGTTCACTACTCAACAATGGCTTGTGATAGCTTCTCAGTTGACTATTTAAGACCATAACAGAATGCTTCAGGCAAGTTCTAGATCCATACACACAATAAGAACATATTTATGGCAAAATCTCACTCTCTCATGGCATGGAATTGGATGAAAATTATTAAATACTCAATCAACACTTAGGCTCAAACAGGGAATGTCACATTTGCATACTTTCATAGACAGTAATGATTTCTTATGCACTTGACAATCAATCTCAAAATCAAAATTTTTTATGGTCACACCATTTTCACAAACTTTTCATATCACCTTTAAACACTTGCTACTCAGTTGGATGCTACTTATCATGCATATATAACACAAAAGTACAAATAATCATGAACATGTTGGTTCACTAAGTAGCACTAAAAGGTATACAACACAGACAATATACCCTTTAGGTTACAAGTACCCCTATCCCCACAAACAAAAATATGCATTGCCCATAATACAAAATATCAAAGTGAAACAACAAGGGATAGGAGATACCTGTAGTGCTTTAAGTACGTGAATCATGACCCACTGACTCTGTTGTTGCATCATCAGCGGGAGCAATAACATAAGTAGCATCAGGTACCCCTACCCCCACAAAAAAAAACATATATTGCCTATAATACAAAATATCAAAGTAAAACAACAACGGATAGGAGATACCTGTAGCACTTTAAGCATGTTAATCATGAACCACTGACTCTGTTATTTCATCATTAGAGGGAGCAAGCATCAGGTTGTGCTGACACATCTACCACAGTGGTTGGCAAAGTTAAAAACTCCCCAATAGTCTCACCAACAGTCACGAGAGGACTACTAGATGAAGCTCCCACAACTCTAGCCCTCAATACTTCCTCCAGTGTCTGACCCGCTGCCTTCGATTCTTTTAAGGATTCTTTCAGTTTTTTCTTATTTTTCTTCCTCTTTTTTTTCCTTTCAGATCTCCTATCTTTGTTACTATGAGTTCTTTTTTTCTTGCCTTTATTTTTCTTGTCTACCTTTTCTTTATTTGTTCTCACTAGTTTCCTAGTGATGTCAATCAATGGGGCTTCATCTTCTAATTCATCAGCTATTGGGTCTGAACAAATCATAATTTGGTGACTTTGCAATACCACAATATCAACTTTAGCCTTGTCCAAGGCTGCCTAGAAAATTGAAAGATCAGGGACCAACATCTCTCTCAATATTGCATTAAGACGGTTCTCCAACTTATTAATATGTCTATGCAAAGTTTGGAAAGGTTCAATGGCCTCTTTGATTTTTTCTCTATAGCTGATTCAAACTGACTAGCGAACAACTTTAATTGGGCATCAAACCTCTTCCTCTATTTTACCATCTTTGTGAAATTATGTGATATTAGTAAATACTCCTATATTGGTGCAACAACAGTAAGATTTCCTTCACTCTTAGGAACTGAAGCAACCCCTACAGAAGAGGTTGCTTGTGCAGACTCAAGAATTGGAAATTTCTCATTTGGTGTGGACCCAGTGGTAGGAGCAGCTATTTGAACATCATCATCCATAATCATATGACACTCTACCTCTTATGCTTTTCTTAAAACTAACATAGGCTCATTCTCATCAAACTTGATTAGGTTGTGCGTTCTCCTGGCAGTGACTTCCTGATCTAAGCCTATAATCTCTGGCATATTAGCCATTTCATACAACCTCATAACTAAACAACGAAATGGGTATGCAGTGTTGGGTCTTGTTTCCCAAATCTTTATCTCATTAATAATAATTTCCCCAAAGTTTAAGGGAAAGTTGGATATCAACCTTGCTACCAGAACTGCTCTATCATCACCTATGATGTTGTCTCCTACTGTTGATATCAGTCTGGATCTCACTACTCTTTACCAAAACCTTGCTTTCTGGGTCAAGGATGCTTTAAAAATTCTCTCACTTGGATTACGTAGCCACTTGGGCTCTCCATCAGCTATTATTTGTGCTAACTAAGGGCGTTGATTTGCCTTATCTGACATCCTATGGTAGAAATCCTGTGAAGTGACCGGGGGAGTGAAGTTTATCCTATACAGGAATCGATTAATAGTTCTATCAGATAGATCTATCATTATATCCCTCATTGGTATTTTATCCATACTTGGCATGTCTTCAGCTTTCTCCCCATTCTTACACATGTTGTTCAATGTCGCTTGGTAGTTAGCATAAACTCCCTTACCAAGGTTGGGTCGAATGAGTCACCTCCTTTTGTCCACGCTAAGTTATATTCTTTGAATGCCCTCTTAATCTTTGGGTACCTATTTAATTCAAAAGTGATTATCTTCCTCTTTTCATATATAGGCCTTTTAAACCACCTTCTTTTTGCTACAAAAAACCTACTATGATAGATCTTTTTTGCTCTGGCAACCTGCCATCTCACACTATCTCAAATACCTAGATTTTTTGCATTTTATTATATCCCCCTTGTATGAGAATTTTCCTCAATTGGTTACTCGGAAGAAAGCTATTCTGATATAGGTTGCTCAGAATTGGGCTGCTCTGAAAAAGCATGCTCAGAAGGAGTGGAGTCTTGTTATTCTTTCTCAATCACCTCTTCTTTAGGTTGGGGAAGAGGTTCAGCTATCTCCATACTTTGCCTTGTCTTACGTCTCTGAAGTTATGGTTCTTCTTCCTCACTCTTAGACTCATTGAAGAGTCTCCAAGTCAAGTTCTCCTTAGTCACCTTCTTGGCTGCTTTCTTTGATTTTCCTTCAGGTGGCATGATGAATTCTATTTTAAGGAAAAAAACCATTTAATACCCAAGAATGAAAAAGCACACAAGAGTTAACCAATTGTACTATCACCCTTGAAAAGGCTTTTATAACTGTACATGTACAAGTATGTGACAACTTAGTTTTATAAGCCGTCACTTAGGTGACGGCCCGTCAGCCAAGTCGTCAGACCCAGATAGAATAACTTCATTTTGAGCAACAAGTGACAACTTGGTCTAATAATTCGTCACCTAAGAGAAAGCTTATCAGCCCCAAAACAAAATCCTCGGCCCATTTTTCTTTCTTTGATGACAAAATTGACGGTTTATCACTTCATTGATGACTTTTCAAAATAGAAATCATTCAAAATCATGTTTATTAACTTATACTATTCAATTCTTGGGCTGAAATTATAAGTTTTGTTGCTTTAATTTCAACTTGTAACCCTAATTTTAGGTTTCCAAATCACATATTTCACCCAATTCACCTAATGCCACATGAAAATTTTGGGTGCATTGATGTTTACTCACACAAAGGTTACATCTTTCATCAACAATGGAGAATTTACAAGGAGTTGTTCGTACACAAGTTTAAGTTACACCAAGTTAAGTTAATTTGGGTGACCAAATCACTTGGGTACTTAAACTTGTTCAAGAGCAATTCACACACCTAAAAAATCTTTATTTCAAGCAATCTTGATGTATTCAAGTGGAAAGAAAGTGAGTTTTCAGAACATACCTCTTAGTCAACTTCGCTTCATACTTCTAAATTATAGGTGTTCAATTTTAGCAGAAACACAAATAAGCTTAACAGAATTTTCAAAAAGGAGAAGAATGGCTTCAACATCTTTTCACTTGATTTTGAGAAGATGAAGAGAGAAACTTTAATGTTAAGAGTTTAAGAGAGAAATCGACGGAAAAATTAAATGGTTGCATTGATGTAGCCTATTTTTTTGTTTTCTAAACTTATCCAAGAATTTACAAATAAAAATAAATTAAATTTAAAAAAGCTATTATGAGAAAAGAATTATACCAAAAATAGAGTTGGAAAAATTTAATACCCGGAATTTGAAAAGAAAAGGGTTAATGGGTTTGGATCGAGTCAAAATCACTTACCTGGGCCCAGAATTAAGTGACGGCTTATCAATTAATTGATAGACCATCACACACATCATCACTCTTAGGCAAAATGTCACATCATTTTTGCTTTACCTGACGACTTGGCTTGATGACCCGTCACGTGAGTGACGGCTCGTCATGCAGGTCGTTAGTACAAACTAAATGTTTCACAATTTTGCTTCTCTTGACGACTAGGCACAACGGCCCATCACTTGGGTGATGGCTCATCAACCTTATCATCACCCTTATCCAGTCCACATTTTGATTTATATGACGATAAAGATTGATGGCTCGTCACTTGAGTGACGGCTTATCAGCCATAATCGTCACTCTTGTCCAGAATGTGCCTAGTTCTTTTTGATTGAATTGACAATATTGCTTTTCCCTTTTATCCTTCACATCTAAACAACTCATTACGTATACAAACTTTAAAACAAACAACATATTTACAACATAACAATTTGGGTTGCCTCCCAATAGCACTTGATTTACTGTTGCGGTATGACTTGATTATCTCGACTATTCAGACTTGATCGAGATATACAGTGGAAAAAAGCTTTACATGATCTGTTGGACCAACATAAATCTTAACTCTTTTCCCATTAACTTTGAATAAACTTCCTTCTTTACTTTCAAATTCCACCATACCTGATGGAAAAACTTGACTTACTTTGAAAAGCCCCGACCATCTTGATTTTAATTTACCCGAAAAGATCTTAAGTCGAGAGTTAAACAAAAACACCCAATCACCAATATTAAAGTCTCTCTTCTCTATTCTTTGATCATAGAAATTCTTTATCCTTTCTTTATACAGGTCAGCTCTTTCGTAAGCTCCGATATGGATCGTCCATCTTATTTAATTGTCCGAACCTTAACTCAGCTGTTTCTTTCCAGTTCATGTTCAGTCATTTAAGATCACACAAAGCCTTGTTCTCTAGTTCAACCGGAAGGTGATATGCTTTGCCGTAGAATAGCTGATATGGTGACATCCCAATAGGTGTCTTGAAAGTAGTCTGATATGCCCATAAGGAATCATCGAGCTTCTGAGACCAGTCTTTTCAACTCGCATTCATCACCTTAGCCAAGATTGCTCTATCCCCCATTTCAAAACTTCCACTTTCCCAATGGTTTGTAGGTGATATAGAGTGGCCACGTTATGCTGCTTCACATCATATTTCAACAAAGCATCCCAGAATGTTTTGTTGCAAAAGTGGGATCTGCCATCACTAATAATAGTTATTGGCACTCCAAAACAGAAAAAGATGTTCTTTTTTAGAAAGGCCGCCACTCTCTTACCTACATTATCAGCCAAAAAACTGCTTTAACCCATTTGGACACACAGTCCACAGCCACCAAGATATATTTTAGTCCATAGGACCTCACAAATGGCCCCATAGAATCGATACCCCAGACATCAAACAGTTCAACTTCCAACATCTTTGCCATGGGCATCTCATGATGCTTCAAGATTGACCCTTGTCTCTGGAACTGGTTACATTTCCTCATGAACTCATATGTGTCCTTGAATAGGGTTGGCCAATAATAGCCACTTTGTAACACATTTCTTGCAGTACGGTCACCTGCATAGTGACCTCCTACTGACGAAGCATGACAAGCTTCCATAATATTCAGCATATCAACCTTTGGAAATCACCTTTTGATGATATTATCAGCACAACACCGAAATAATTACATCTAATCCCAGAAGTAACTTCTAATATCATGGAGAAATTTCTTTTTCTGATGAAAAGAAAGGTTCTCTGGAATAATCTCACTTACCACATATTTTGTAAAGTCCACGTACCAAGGCACTCTTTCAATAACAGTAGCAAAAATTTTCTCATCAAGGAATGCATCATCAATTTCACATTTATCAATGATTTCCTAATCTCCCTCAAGACTGGACAGGTAGTTTGTGACTTGATTTTAACATTCGTTCCTGTGTTTGACCTCAAAGTCAAACTCTTGTAAAAGCAACACCCATTTGATTAACCTTGTTTTAGCATCCTTCTATGCCATCAAATATCTCAAGGCAGTATGGTCTGTATGAACCACCACCTTTGCTCCCAATAAGTAAGCACGAAACTTCTCAAAAGCATAGACAACCACGAGAAGTTCTTGCACAATAATAGTGTAATTCTTCTGTGCCCCATTCAATGTCTTGCTTTCATAGTAAATGGGGTAAAACAATGTTTCTTTTTTCTGGCCAAGCATAGCCCCAAGTGCTACTCCACTTACATCACACATGATTTCAAAAGGCTTCGACCAGTATGGAACAACAATGACAGGGCATCCACAAGTTTCTTTTTAAGTAATTCAAATTCCTTCATGCAATCATCATAAATACAAATTTATACTCCTCTAAAAGCTTGCAAAGTGGATTTATAATTTTGGAGAAATCTTTGATAGCGATAGAATCCCGCATGACCGAGGAAACTACGAACTCCCTTTACTGAAATGGGAGAAGGTAGCTCATCTATAACCTCTACCTTTGCATGATCGATATCTATTCCCTTGGCTGAAATTTTTTATGACCAAACACAATGCCCTCCTTCACCATAAAGTGGCATTTTTCTCAATTCAATACAAGATTAAACTCTTCGCATCTTTGTAATGCTCTACTCAGGTTTACCAGACATAGCTCAAAAATATACCTACCACTGAGAAGTCATCCATAAATACCTCCAAGGTGTCCTCCACTATGTCGGAGAAGATAGACATCATGCACCATTGAAAGGTGGCGGGTGCATTACACATACCAAATGGCATCCACTTGAAAGCAGTTGTACTATATGGGCAAGTGAATGTGGTCTTCTTCTGATCCTCTGGTGCAATCAAAATCTGGTTATATCTTGAATACCCATCTAAAAAGCAATACCAACCCCTTTCGAGTAAAAGATCAAGTATTTGATCCATGAAGGGCAGTGGACAATAGTCCTTCAGAGTCCATGATTTTAATTTCCGATAGTCCATACAAACTCTCCACCCAGTGACTGGCCTAAGAAGAATTAACTCATCCTTTTTATTCACTGCTACAGTCATGCCTCCTTTCTTGGGCACACATTGGACAGGACTTACCCACTTGATATCAGAGATTGGGTATACAACCCCTACGTCAAGCTATTTAATAATCTTCTTCTTAATAACTTCCTATATCAGTGGGTTCAATCTATGTTGGTGCTCAATAGTAGGAATGCACTCCTCCTCAAGCTAGATTTGTAGGTACAGATACCTGGTGGAATACTAATATTGTCAACAACGTTCAACCTATAGCTTTTTTATACCTCTTAATCATAGATATAAGTGTTTCAACTTTTTGGTCACCCAAATCTTCTACAATAATCATAGGTAAAGTGTTTCCACTGCGTAGAAATGCATACCTTAGGTGGCCTGGTAACTCCTTCAACTCCAACACCGGTGGATCTTCAATAAATGACTTAGCCGGTGGTGTTGGGTGATTTTGAGGTCTAAATATAGCTTCTTAGGATCATAAGAGTATGATCCCATTCCCTTCAGGGCACATACTATCTCCTCATATTCGTCAATACCTTTACTATCAAAGTTCATCAAAATCCTAGCCAAATTTTCAATAGAAAATTTCTCTTCAATCGACACCTCTCGCTTATATTCATAATAAACATCAACAATAGAGAATACACTCATATCTTTGGGTTGCCTCTTAGACTAGAAAACATTAAATTGGACTACCTCATCATTGAGCTGAAATTATAGTTCAGTTGCTCGTAGGTCTATCAACACACTCCCGATTGTGAGGAAAGGTCTACCCAAGATTATGGGTACCTTGAAGTCCACTTCACAATCTAGGATCACAAAATTAGTAGGGAAAATAAAACTCACCACTTTCACTAGCATATCATATAATATCCTAACTGGCCATTTCACTGATTTTTCTACCATTACAAGTCTTATATTGGTGGGTGTAGGATCTCCCAAGCCCAACTTCTTGTACACTGTCAGTGGCATCAGATTAATACTCGCCCCAAGGTTTTACAGAGCCTTAGCAAAATAAAGCGATCCTATAGTACAAGGAATGGTGAAATCTCTCGGATCTGCTTTCTTCTACACTAAGGATCTTATAGAAATAGCCCTATAATGGTGAAGATTATCCACTAGTTCGCAGCTCACTATTCTCTTCTTCATCATAAGATCTTTAATGAACTTAGCATAGCCAGGCATCTGCTCTTGTACCTCTACCAAAGTCACATTAATCATCAACTATTTTATCATTGTCATGAACTTGCTAAATTTTATATCATCAACCTTTTTTTCAACTAATGGGGAAACGGGGGAGGTGTTTTTGGTATGAATTTAACCACTACTTCTTTCTCCTTTCCCTTATCCTTTTCTAACTCATCAATCTGCTAATGGTTAGATGGAATCTCACCACCATCCAGTTTCTTAGACTCTACTAGATCACCTTCTGCTTCTACATTTGTTTCCACCATATCATTAATCATAGTCTTTCCCATAGAAGGGCCAGGTAATAATTTACCACTGTGGGTAGTAATAGCCATACAAGACCCATCATTTTGAGGGTTTTCTATAGTGTCACTAGGTATACCACCCTTTCTTTGATTAAATATTTCCAAAAGTTGGTTCATTTGCTACTCCAACTATTGATAAAGGTTGAATACGAATCAGCTAACTGACTCATGAAAGATAAATCACTCTTCATCGTTGTTACACTAACATTGGTCGCTTTCACCCTTTTCAATAGCTTTTCCATCATATCCTCCTAGACATTTTTCCTGAACTAGTAGTAGCATTATCACGACTTCCAGGAGGCACATAAAATCCACTCCTATCATTCTTATTTTTCCAGCTCCCTTGGTCATGATCTTTGCAACCAGCTTTGTCATAGTAGTTCCGACCTTGATTCCCTTGACTATTGCCTCGAAAACCCCTTGGTTATTAAGATTGTTATCCTCTTCCTTAGAGTCAGATTCAGCTCCCCTACTCTATGAAACCATGGTCTTTACCTTCTCTGTCTTCCCTAATAGCAAATGTTTGGTAAGCAAGTCCATCTGGGTCTTTATACAGGCTATGTCTTGATCTCTATCTTTCTCTCTTCTGCATTGTTCTATTGTCATACCACTAGACACAGTATTTTTTGCTACCATAGAATCCCTGGTATGCCAAGCTCTACTTGTCTTAGTTAGTCTTTCCAATATCTCTGCAGCTTCTATGAAAGTAAGTTCCATAAATGCTCCTCCTACGGCATTGTCTATTATTGGCGTATTGATGGAGTTTAAGGCTCTGTAGAATGTCTCCATCAAATACTCGTCTATCATCTTCTGATTAGGACACTACATCAACTTCTTCTTAAATCTAACCCAAGTCTCATGAAGGGCTTCATTTGGTAACTGGCTAAAGTTACAAATCTCATCTCTCAACTGTAACATCCTAGAAAGCGGAAAGAACCTTTTTAGGAAAGCTCCTTTTAACTGCCTCCAGTTTGTTATAGAATCTAGAGCTAACTCATTTAACCACAGTGTTTTCTCCCCTGATAGAGACAATGAAAATGGTCACAGATGAGTTGTATTCTACCCAACTCCAGCATTGTCAAAAGATTTGTAGATATTGATAAAATTCACCGTACATATTCGAGTCATCCCCTAGAATTCCATCGAACAAACCTTTGAGGTTAAGTAGTTGTAAAATAGTTCTTATGATGCTAAACTTCACACACGGTGTTAATGGTGGTGGAATAATTTTTCTTAGTATCATCCTCATCATCAAATGCAAATTGCACAGTAGGCTTACAATTTTCTCTTCCTCTAACATATCGATTTCGATTCACAATTGTAGCTACATCTCAGCATGTCTTCTATTTGCAGGCACAATAAAATCATCATACCCCATGTCATCAGCAGCGGTATTAGGCACCCGACCTAGGTTATCAGCATTTTACTGATTTATTTGTGCAATAGAAAAAATGACCAATCGATCAGCTTCTTGTTGGTCAGCCATTCTCTCAATCAAGTGAGGTTCCATATTGAAAGGTAATAGTGGTTCTCCTGACCTTTTAGTTTATGGCATATACAACAAAGAACCTATAAAAATCAAAAATAACAAACAAATGTAAGATTTAGGAAACTTAACTACGAGTCAATTATCACAAGTATACTTAATTGACAACTACATTCCTCGACAACAATGCCAAAATTTGATACGCCCAAATTACACCTCTCTTACAAGAGAGTAAGCGGTCGTCGTCAAATATATAACCCAACTAGGTTGAGGTCAAATCCCAGAGGGAATATGGTGTTGATTGAAGTTATTTATGATTCAATCGACTATTATCTAATAGCTTCCTATAAATGGGGGTTTTCAAAGATTAAATAAAAATTACTGTTCACTTTGTTTTAGTAACTTGCAACTAAGATTTCAATGTTTCAAATTAATGTTATGGAAGAACTAGAGTTGTGTTTACTATGAGTATTGACACTTGATGTACATTATTTGTAGGCCAAGATTCTCATGAATTGTAGGAACAATAGATTATCATGATCAAAAATCTATCTAAATGTCTCTAAACCTATTTAGATATTAGATTACCTAATTTTCTCAAACTTAGGAAATTCGTATACTTAACCTGACCTTATCTCGAGTTAATTAACCTTGTTACAGCATTAGTCATTAGATGAAAGTTTAATGCTTCCAAATACCCGGTAATAATTCACTTCCTATTCAATTGATTTCTTAATTCAAGCAAACCAATCATAAGGTTTAATCTATTATTTGCAACCCATAGATGATATACACAACAGAAGAATTATCAAGGACTTCCTAATGTCTTAAGAATCTTAATCAACTAATGAACTCACACGGTCAAACTCATAGATCCTACAACTCAAGTTAAGAGAATTAATTCCTCATAATATAGAAAGAAACAACATACTTTAAATTCATAATTTAGTAGTAGTTAACTTACAAATGATGAAGATATAAGATTGTTTTTCCTTTTAAATCACAAGAGCATTCCCATAATCAAGATAATAATTCCAAAAACTTAATTCAAAAATTCAGAGAAAAAGTATCAAAAAACTGTTGTTTAGAACAAGTTCAAGATGATTGTGAAAACCTAATACTTTTCCTTAAATACTCAAGATAAATACGGAGTTAAATTTCAAATTCCAAATTTTTTACTCCATAGCTGGTGGCTTATTAGAGAGTTGATGACTTATTAGACCAAGTTTTCAACTCCTCTTTCAAATCTTTGTTCACTACGGGTGATGACCTGATCTGATGGCTTATCAAGAAGTTGATGACTTCTAAGATTAAGTCATGAACTCTCCATTTCAGTTCTTGCATACTGTCTTCAGCTGACGACCCCTTCTAATGACTTATCACCAAGTTGATGACTGATCAGACAAGTCGTCAATATTTTTTGTTCATCATCTTTATTTTGTCTATGGGTGACAGCCTCATGTGATAACCCATCAGATAATTGATGTTTTATCTAACAATTCATCACTAAAATCTTTAAAACTCCATTCCTAAGCTTTTTCACCAAAAATTCATCCTTCTTAACGTAGTCATCAAAGGTTTTCATACATCTTTACTTTCCTTCAAAATCACATAAAATATAATCAAAAACAACAATAGTTACTTAAGAACTTACCATTATTTCATGTCAAAAGCCTTAAATGTGGTAGAACAAAGTTGGCACATCACATAACTATATGTGTTCCATAATAATTAAATACAATCCCAAAGTAAAAGAGGATGGTATAACCAAAAATATAGTCAGTCCATGTTAGGCCCAATACCAATACCAATACCAATACTAAGGCTGACACCAATATCGATCCCGCCCATACAAACCCATAGTACTTCCACAAAAGCCTCTAACCAAAAAAATACCAAAAATCTAGTTGGGACCTGCCCCCAACCATAGCCAAAACCAATATCCATAAATGAACCAAAGTACGAACTAACATCTGTGAAATAGAGCCTTCCAAAAAGATAGACGGTTTCCACTTCAATCCAGTAGTTGATCCCAAATGTCCGATAGCTAAGTAGGAGAAGCAGAATGGTTGGTTCCTACATCGCGTGGGGATATAGTCTCCCGAAGACAAGTTAGCAGGTGAACGCTGGCATGAACTCAGGATAAGGATAAAATAATGCCAACCGTTAAAACAAAGTAAACCAAATAGATGCATACAAACCATACATATACATATATAACCAGCCGGGAAAGAGAACTGAGTTTAGCATGCATTTAAAACCATTTACCTGGGTATGTGTATCTTAACCATCCTTAACCACCCATGGGATATATGGGTCAAGTGTAACCCTCTGAATGGGCCTCGATGCATGTATCAGCACAAACCAGAGATACCATATGATTAAGGGATTTCCAAGTACCCTCACCCTCTATGATATATATGTACAATGTACATAGAGAATTCTCACATACCATATAGTATCATAAAAGGGTCTCATGCCCTACCCCTCATGCCAGCAAACATGAGTTTCCAGTGTTCGTTCATTGAACTCCCATCTTTATGGATAGTTATCACACCCTACCATTATGATCCAATTAAAACCATTTCAAACCAACCAAACCATTGTTATTAATCGGATATATACATAATGGCATCGCCATACCGACTATAACATACAAGTATTGTCCTTAGACAAACCTTTTAGAGGTCAAGGTAGTCCCATGTACCCATAGATCACATTACCAATTAACTTAGGGGAGTCCCATATACCCTACAAGTGTCCCATTGTTGTGATCACTTAGGGGATTCCATTGTACCCCACAAGAATAATTGTTAAATCAAAACCATTCCATTTTTACCATTCAAAACCATTTAACCATTTAGGGTACCATTACCAAGTTTAAACCATGCAATAGTCCCATTAAAATCCAACAATGTAGTGAAAGCATTCTCATAGGCATTTTATCAAACATATTGGGGGTATAGTATTTCCAAAACCAAAACCAATTACAAAATAACCATTCCCATGCAAAAAATTATCCAAGCCCACCATTAAATCATATAAAACCTTAATTAAAATATGGGAAAACCATAACCAAGCATTTATAACCAAAACCCCCAAATTATATTTGAAAATCCAAAACCATACAATAATCAAACCATGAAAACGCCATATAAAACCATGAATTTAGTTAGAACTAACAATGCGGGAAGATAACATTCCTTAAACCAAGAAGATAATAGAGAGAAATCAACAACACAAGCAACAAATTATCCTTAAGATGAAAACCTAGCCTTCTTTTACCTAAAAGCCTTAGAGAGAATTATAGAGTGTTTAAGAGAAGTTTCTAAGTGATAATGAATATAATAATAGGGAAAATAACCTCCCTATAGGAATATAAGTCATGGGGCCTTAATAGGTTAAGTAGGGAAATATCCAGATTGCCCTCACTTAAACTCTTAAAAATCTCGTTAGGCAGGTACGACTATCCATACCAGTCATACCCTTCAATACGAGTGATAACTACCACTCGTACTCAAGGCCATCTCCCTTGGACCCAACACTGTCCAAGGTATGACTCACCCTAAACCATGTCATATCCAAGTATCCAAATAGTACCCATAATCCGAACCCCTGCAGAATAGAATCCCAAGAGGATTGAACACTGCATACCATATGAGTTCATGGTACGACTCATACCCTAGATTAAGCCTCCTTATGAGCCACTTGTACTCAGATCCAACTTAAGTTACCAAGCCTAAGATTAAATAAAGTAACCAAACAACCCGTATCCATTGATACGACTCGTACCACCCAAGTCGTACCCATTCTAAAAAATAAATCCAACTCACCAACCAATATTGGTTAGCATACGACAAACCCATTCTACTTGTATCCCTTTGTATGAGTCATTTCCCCTAGTCATATCCTGTCTAGAGACCAAAAATCTAAGAAATTTTCTATGGGCCAGAAACCCAGGGTGTTTCTATTATTTTCTATATTTCCATATTTTCTTATTGTTTAGAGATTTTTAGTAGCTACCCCAATTCATTTATGACTTGCTGGAGCTGACAGTTTGGTTTACGAGAAGTTTGTTTGGATTTTAGAGCCAATTCCCTATTTTAAAGTTCTCGTTGTTCAGAATTGGTTATCTGGCATATATTTTAGGTTAACAACCTTGTATTCTAATTCTAATAGTTTTATCATCTTTGAAACATCAATTTTAGGCTAAGGGGTCCTTTAGTTTGAGTCCTAAGGTTTCAAGACTCATTTTTGGCTATAGGATAGATTTTGGTAAAAGTGGCCTGTAACACCTTGGGTTTTTGGCCCTTGAAAGTTCCAGGAATTTTGCACTCACTACCATGGTTATGACTTGGCCTATGAGTCGTAGGGTGTCTTGACGAATTATTAGGATTAGTCCTAACTAAATCAGTAAGATTGTGGCTAGATTCTACTCTAAGTACGAGTGGCTCACTAAAAACCGTAAGGATATGTTATGAGTCATTAAGTGTAAATTATAGGGTGTCCATTCTATACTCTAATTTGGGTTCTATGTTGGCTACGGCTGGACCCTACGATTCAAGGGTCCCATTATGAGTTATGTCACTAAGTCATAGGGTCAACAGTGTAGGATACCTTGGTGGTTTTATCTTGGTCACAACTCGTGGTGACGAGATGTAATGAGCGGCTATGAGACAATTATTGATCTATAATCAATGGTGATACTTTTTTAGTTTTTAAGTTAAGGGCATCCTGGATATTTCCCCTCTTAACCAAATTGAAACCCACATATTCTAACCCTTTTAGGGTGTTATTAGCACTCAAAAAAAATCTAAGCAACTTTTCAAACACTCCAAAAGGCTTTCTAAATTCCCTCAAGCAAGTCAAGCTAGGGTTTCATCAAGTTGATTATCTAAGGGACCTAGAGTTAAATTTTCTTCGTGAAACTTGATATTTCAGGCATGTGATTCTAGCCTAAACCTTAATATCTCTATTGCATAAAAGTACATGGTTATATACGTGATTAAAAGTAAGGGTTTTGACATAAAAGGTCAATTAATTATTTTCCCATGGTCTTATTATGCATTACTCATGTTTTAACTATGGCTATGAACTTATGGGTGCATGGGTATGGTAAATGAACTAAGGGATTGTGACTTCCCAAACATATGACTTTTGAAGTGGTTATAACCGAAACCCCATATTGTGAAATTATTTCTAGTTATGAGAAATATAGGAATTTAACTATACTGGAACTATTGCACTATGATGTTGAATTGAACTTTATGGGTTGGTGTTTTCAAAAGCTATTGCATAATTGAACCAAGAGGGGTTGTGAATTCCCTATGTAATGAAATCATTTCAGCATGTTAATGTTACCTTGCAAGTGTAGTCCTAAATGTGTATTATGGTTCAATGAATAGGATTGTATGATAATATTTTAACTAGCCTTTAAAGAGGGTTGCGCAGTTGAGTCATGAAAGTAAAGGTCTGAGAGACCAATACTAGAAATCGCAGTTGCCGATGCATGGGTCTATATGAGCGGGTGGTTCAATACCCCCTATTATTTTAATTATAGATTGGGAGGTTCGAGTCCTACATATCTCATTACATTATTTGGTGCTTATGTCACCTTGATATACTGGGAGGTTTGAGTCCCCCATAGTGTAAATATTTACCTTTAGTTTATGCGGCTATATGCACTAAGGCCCTACCAGCTGAGGGAAAGCTGGGCCCATATAGCTTATGGGTGCCTTGTACGTTATGATGGTTGAACTACACAATCTAGAATAAGGTTTTAAAATACATGTTAATCCTCATTCCTTATCCCAATATGTTATATATATATATATATATATATATATATATATATGCATTGTATGAAGTGCATGAAATCTTGAATGATTTTGAACTATTTATCATGACATTATGTTATCTCGTATCCCTGAGTTACATGATAGGGGTCCAACCGCTAACCATCTTCGAATGTTGTATCCCCATATGATGCAGGAACTGGTTGTACTTCTACTTCTCCTACTCAGTGATTAGGATTTGGGATCATCTCGTGAGTTGACATTAAAGTGGTGAGCTTCCATACATCAGAAGACTATATTTCATGTTTGGTCTCTTTGTTTTAGACTATTTAGACTTATTTCTTGCTATAGCCGGAGGCATGTCCCGACACTTTATTAATGTTCAGTTTTGATTCTTATTTTAAAGGCTCTGTTGGATTACTATGGACTTGGGTGGCGTTGGTAGGTTATTTTGGCCGGTGGTTGGATATTAATTATAGAAATATTATTTATTCTTGAATCGATCTTGTTATATGTTTGAAATTCATCCGACATTAGGAATGTTATGTTTACTTGTCTAGGTGCAGGGTGTGGTCTCCAATCCATGTAAGACTTGAGATACCTATCATGGCTAGGCCCAGGTTTGGATCATGACTAGCCTTGGTTGTGTGGCCCACATTTTATTTAAATTATTTTTGATGAAACAATGGCGCCATTGAATTTGGAATGTTGAATTTGATAAGGTAGAATGGTTTATTTACATTCACGAGATTTCAAATGAATCTCGAGGGGTCGATAGAAACTTGGCATAAGCAATCTTTCAGGTGGTGCATGGACTCAACTGGTACAAATTTTTATATGGTCAAAGGGTTATATTAGCATCCAAGTTAGTACCCTCCCCTATCGCTTTAGCAGAGGATTGACTGCTTTAGTAGACATCTCTTAAGTGACGTGTTGTCTGCTAAACTGAAGGTTGGCCAGGTGCAAGGGTCGCTTAAGCAACCATGTGTTGCTTTAGTGGCAATCACTTAAGTGATTAAGTGACCGCTTAAGCGAAAACTGCAGGGGCATTAAATTCCCCTTTTCACCAAATTTTCTCTCATTTTCTCCAAATCCTAAGAGCCATAAAAGCCTAGAGAACTTAGAAAATTAGGAGATTACTCCTTAGGTGATCATGGGGAGTTGGTGTGCTTGAGAAAGTTATTTTCTCATCATAATCTATATAAGTTTCCATCTAATTCTTTAGTTAATTCTTTGATTTAGCCTTAAATCCCTAGTTCCTTGTAAAGTTGAACTGAGTGTCGATTGAGTCAGAATTTACTCATTCTTAAGGGTAATGATCCTTGAGCATAGAGGAATGTGTTGACGGTGAAAGTGTGATTCTGCAAGTGGGCTCCACATGAGATTTTGACTCAAATTTGGACCCAATGCATTAAAATGCAATATGGGTATCATTACTCTCGTATTAATATGTAGATCATTATTTTGATTATGTGGCATCACGTGGAGGCTTCTTTAAAGGGGAAATCTCTAATTTAACAAGTTTTATCAGGCATTCTTTGGCATCAAGGTAGGCTGGTATTACTCTCCTATTAAATTGAGCCTTATTATGATGTTGATATGATATTATGCTAGTCTTGGGTTGAAGATTTCATCTTGATCATGTAGTTAACAAAATTTTGATTATTTAGACGGTTGGTGAGTCGTACTTAGTGAATTTGAATTAATTACCCATTCCTTGAGTTGAATTGCTACCTTAGGACTTAACGAGACTTATGTAGCACCTTGTAGTGGGATTTTAAAATCTTAGTCTATGTCGAGGTAGAAATTGCCTTAGAATAGACTTTTGGGGTTAGAAATGGGCCCTTCCAACCAACTTTAGGTCAAGATTAAAATTAGCTCCTTGTAGACTTAATAGGCCTTCTCCCTTCATCATATCAACATTCTTGAGCCTAAGAAGGATTTAGACATATTTTTACTTATTCTATAATTGTACATTGGGTTTTATTAAGATAGGTTCAAGTTCGACAATTATGGCATTAAGACCAGTTCAAGCCCAATAATTATGATACTAAACCGATTTATGATATTAAGACTAATTTGAGTTTGAAATCTATAATGATATTATTTTTAGTTTGAGTTTGGTATTCATGATACTACATTTGATTCGAGTCTGTCATTAAGGGATACTTACGATGGGGATGGAATAGATTTGATTTTGGTGTTTATGGTGTAGAAGGATTCATGATTACAATTTCAAGGTTTGGATAGTTTATGAGTATCATTATCGGTATTTCCTTCTTGGTTGCATCCATTAGGCATATGGGGGCCAATTAGATTATTTATGTTTACTTGTTCCTTTTGGTCTTATAGGGGGCCAGTTAGGCTATAGATAGTCATGTTATTCTCAGTATTATTTAATCAATTGTTCACCTTCAGTATTTGGAGCACTATTCCAAGTTTGTCTTTCTCTTTAACTTAGTTTATTATCTCAAATCTTATTGTACTTTTATTATGATTTAGTTCAGTCGACCGATGATGCCTACTGAGTACCCATTTCTTTGGTACTCATACTAACACTTTTGCATCTTTTTTATGTAGATTCAAGTACTATCTACCACCATTGATATCTGTACTAACATTGATTGGAGCTCAAAGATAGGGTGAGCTTTTGAAGTTGGAGCTAACTTTTTCTCCCTTTTTTATATTTAAACCTATTTCTTTTCTCCCTCTTCAATATTTGAACCCATTTTTTGAATCTTTTTTGGACCCAACCCAAATATGGGTAATATGGGTATCATTAGCTTTCTTTTAATGTAAAGATGTCATTTTAAATGTCATACTTGATTCTAAGGTTGTTCACAAGGGGAAGGCTCTGTGTTGATGCACTTTAGACTTAATTTCATCATTCTTAGGTACGTTATGGCTTAACTTTTTTCATCTTGGACTGGATAGTTAATAAGTAGAACATGCTATGGGTTGGAAAAATAACTATGGAATTTATATTTTGAGATTATTTATGTTGTTGTGTGCCTGTGGGGAGGCTTATATGTTATTGTTGTTGACTTATGGTATTTGATATTGAGTATTGCCTGTGTGGGGGCTTTATTTGACATCATTGTTCTTATCTATGCATCTATTTGCCTTCATTCTAGATATAAGGCTCGTTCAAGGGATTGATTTGATAATATAGACCTTATTTAAGCATTTGTTTCTTTATCATGATAGTTATACCCGAGCTAGGGTTGATATGATATAAATGATATATTTCATGCATATTTATTCTGTTGGTGCCCAATATTGAGTTGATAATCATAAATTATAGATATACTCAATTAATTTCTGGGCCTAATTATATATATGTATATGTTGATTGGATTGGATATACTCATTTTGGCTGATTTTGAGTATAACATCATTATTCCATATATATATTCATGAGATACTGGTACCAATGAGAAATACTATTTTTGAAAGAAAATAAGACATTTTTATGAAAATCCTTTCTATGAACACAAGCTAGAGAAGAGAATTAAGATTGAGATTGAGATATAAGATAGGATACGGATTGTGAAACCTTCGTGGATCCTACATGGTAGCTGTAAACTCAGTGGGTGTATATACAAAGTCATACGATGACTTTCATCATTCATCCCATCCATATTGCTTTGTATATGTTCCTTGCTTGTTTTTCCTTAGTTTACTTGACTTGTGCTTAGTTTTGTGTACTTTCATATGTATACGAGAGTTGTTTTTATTTTTATGTATTTATATATTATGACTATTAGTGTAGATGGTGTGAGCTACGATTATGGACTTTTCTGCTTGCAGGTGATGTGTTCATAGTATATTTTAACTATCTTAGTTTCTACTTTGCTCAATTGACCTATGATATATAATGAATATAAGTGGACCTTACTTACCCCTACTGTGCTTTTTCAATGTAGATCCTAGAACGACTATAACAGATGGAGGTTGAAATTGTGTTTTTGGTTGGTGATATTCAAGTACTGGATCGTTCTAGCATTAAGGGAAGATTTTTGGAACTCACTCTATCTTACTAATGTCTTTATTTGCATTAGAGACAGATTTTGTACTTTTTAATTTTGAATTTTGTACTTAGATTGCTCTTACATTATGATGCCAGATTTTGGATGGATTATGTTATTTCTTCAGACTTTTATTTATTTTATATATATGTGTGTGTGTGTATGTTTGTATATATGTATGTATTTGAAATAGCCTGGATTTTTTTGATGAAAATTTCCTGAGTTTTTAACCTTCTGATCATAATAGGACCCACTATATGTGTCGTATGGTATGGGTACAGGTCGGGTGACCCAATTCATAAGTTGTCCGGTATGTTGTGGTTGGGTTTCATTGTGTTTATGACTTGGTGGGTATGGGTCGTATGGTTGGTGATGGTTTATTGGCTTAGTCATTCATTTAATCTAAAACTTAGTAACTTGACTTAGCTCTGAGCACGAGTGGCTCACTAAGAGCCATGAGGATAGGGTATGAGTGGTAAGGTGTAATCATATGTTATTTAGTCTCAATTCCTTTGGATTCTGACTAGGGTATGACTGGACCATACTAGTCGTATGGTCTTGTCACGAGTTGGAGCCTTGGAGTCATATGTTGGACAAAATACGGTATCCAATTTTCTGATGAAGGTATAAGTGGAAGGTATCACTCCTATGATGTGGGTACAGGTGAGGAATGCAAACCATAACCACCTGTAGGATTTTTACAGTTTAAGTTGGGGGTATTTTGGACATTTCCCCTAATAACTCCTTTTGACCCCCACAACCTTAAACATATTTTAGAGCTTCATTAACCTCGTATTCTCAATCAAACACTCTCAAGGTCTTGGTTCAAGAAGAGACTAGGTTTTCTTCAAAGCAATCAATTAAGGCTCTCAAGGGCGGTTTCTCTCTATCTTCCTTGTAATCTAAGGCATATTACTCCTCTCTTATTTTTAGTTCAAACTAAAATCATGTTTTACTTAATGGTTTTCATGGAACTATTTTGGGTTTATGTTGGTTTTGAAATATGTGTTGGGAGCTTTGGTTACTAATGGTTGTATGATGTTTTCCCATGTTTTATTTATGGTTTTTCATGTTATAATATTGGTATGAACATTTGGTTGCATGGAAATTGTTAATTGGCTCTTGGTTTTGGTTTTGGAGACTATATGCCCTCAAAATGTTTGTTAAAACACCAATGAGAATGTTTTTGTCACATAGTTTGACTTTTATTGAAAAATTTGCATTGCATAAGATGGAAATGGAACCTAAATTGGTTTAAATGATTTTAAATGGGTTGGGAAGGACTTGGTAGCCATATATTTAGTTTAATTGGAAATCTTATGGGGTACATGGAAATCCCCTAAGACTTGGCTAATGACATTGCTTGCAAGCTACAGTTGGTATGACGATACCACTTCATAATACCTTGGAAGTTAACTTTTGGATTTGGTAGTTTAGTTTATATGCTAAAGATTTTAATTGGGCAATAATGGCGGGTTGTGATAGCTAACCATATAGGTGTGAGTCCAATGGGCGGACACTAGAAATTCATGTTTGCCGACATGAGGGTTGGTCATAGTGACCATATACTTGTAGGCTACACAGGAATCCCCTAAGCTTATACTTGAATATATGTATCATAGAGGGTGAAGGGTACACGAGAACCCCCGGCCCTATATATCTCTGGTTCATGTGGCTATACGCATTGGGTCCCGTTTAGGGGGTAACACTAGACCCATATAGCCCGTGGGTAGTTTTACGATGGCCAGCCTACATAGCCCAGGTTAAAGATTTAAATGCATGATAAACCTGGTTCACTTTCCCATCATAATATATATGTATCAATATGACTGTGTTTGGATATTTACTTTGGTTTTGAATAATGGCATTACTTTATCCTTATTACTGAGTATATGCTAGTATTCAACCGCTAACCCATCTTCGGGCGCTGTATCCCCTTACGATGTAGGAACCGACTATACTACTCCTCCTACTCAGTGACTGGGATTTGGGGATAGCATTTGTGTCTAACTGAAGTAGTGAGCTTCCATACTCCAGAAGACTCCATTTCATGTTATGGATATCTTTTCATACTTTTGGTTATTTCTTAGACTTTGCTTATGGATATGGTTGGGAGCATGTCCTGAATAAATGTTATTCATTTTCGGTTAGAGGCTTTGTTTGACTACTATAGGCGTGGGCGATGTCGGCATTGGTGTCAGCCTTGGCATTGTTATTGATATTGGGGCTTACACCGGTTGAATGTTTGGATGGTTATGATTATGGATTTTATTATTGTCTTTGATTATTTATTTTTATATCTTGTTATATGCTTAAAATTCATCTGAAATAGGGTGTTAGGCGATTATGGTCGAGTATTGGAGGTGTTCTCTGATCCTGGTTGGACTTGAGGCACCTGACATGGCTAGGCCTTAGTTCGGGTTGTGTCAGTATTCCATGATTGTCCTGACTTCATTCCAGAACTCTCACTTGGGTTCATTTTATCATTGATTCTATTTTCTTTGTATTAGTTTGGGTGATTGGCTTATTTATTAAGGCTCAACTATAATAAGTGTCATCTTGACCTATTTTTGGATTGTGACATTTCAATCAAAAGTTATGTTTATGAATGCAACGTGCTTTTACTTATCATCACAAAATATTTTCAATCACACAAATAGTTGGTAAATGGAGGTAATATTTTTTAGGATGTTGGGTCACCATATACACTGACGCTCAAGCTCTAAAACACCTCACAAGTCAGGTTATTCAAACTCTAAACAAAAAAAGTGGATAAGTAAATTGGTTGGATAAGACTTCTCCATAGATTATAAACTTGGAAAACTAAATATAGATGCAGATTCACTTCTTGTTCTCGTGGACTATCTCTACTGGCCATTTCTTCACAAAAATTCAATTGGGTAAATTCATTCGTGAGGTAAATGCTAATGATTCTGAATTCATAGCGATACAATACGGGTTTCAAATAAATCCAGATGCTTATGAAGACTTTATTGTCAGGAAGGTATTCTCTTTTATTGAGGTTAATTAGTAATCTCTGATGAGTATGTCCTTTATCATGAATTGATTCATGAATTTCATGCTACTCTTATTGGGGGTTATTCGGTAATAGCGCATACCTTTCATCGACTATCTTTTAATTTGTATTGAAAAGGATGTGTAGAGATGTGAACGACTTTGTCTCTACTAGTCAAATATGCCAACAAATGAAGGATACTTTCCAGCCCGTTAGTCTTCTACAACCTTTCCCGATTCCAAATATGGTCTTTGAGGAGATAACAATGAATTTTATTACCAGTTTTCCAAGTTCAATGGTAAAAACCACAATCATGACAATTTTTGATAGGCTTTTAAAGTATGGACATTTTATTTTATTCCCTTGCCTCTTAAACTTTTTGCTCATACAGTAGCTACAACATTTGTTTCGAGCATAATATGTTTGCATGGTCCTCTTAATCTACCCTGACTGATCGCGCGATCCTAGATTCCTACTTTTATTTTGGCAATAAATTAATAAGTTGCAGGGTACTACACTTGCAATAAGCACCGCTTATCATCCCCAAAATTATGGGTAGGTCGACGCACTTAATAAGTGCATCAAATAATATTAGCATTGTTATGTGGTTGATAATCCCCAAGATTGGATTTTATGATTCTATGGGTTGAATACTTGTATAACATGAGACTTTAAATATCTGTTAGTATGACACCTTTTCAAATATTATATGGGCGAGAACCACTTATAGTAGCTCGATATTTACTGGGCAACGGTGCTAGTGAAATGGTGGAAAAATATTTGTTACGTTGGGATGAAGTTCTCACGTCTCTAAGGTCCATCTTATTGAGAGCACAAGCTAGGATGAAGAAATTGGTAGATACCAAATGCGAGAATCTTCAGTTTGAAATTAGAGAGTGGGAGTATGTCAAGCTTAAATCATTTAAACAATTGTCCCTATTATTAGCCCCATATTTACATAATACATTTTAATAATGACAAACTAATAAACAAATATATGCAAGATACACAGAATATATAGTCACATCAAAGAAGATTTTCCAGGAGTTATATATAGAGGAGTATCTCGGGTGATCCACAATTATAAGGAATTTGATCCCTATCTATAAGGAGCAGGCACTGGATTTGGAATCACATCAATCAAGAAACTTATTAGATCCAAAAATATAAGAAAGGTGATTGATAATCAATCATAATAGCATCTCATATCGAAGGGAAAAAGGAAGGAAGATCACACCCTCTACATGGACATATCTAAAATGGACATGTATAGTTGTAAGCCTGTGTTCAAAAAAAGAAGATTACACCACTCGTATAGACATATCTGATATGGATATACCATATGGTACAATTACTCAATCAAGAAATCAATTCAATTCCTTGATTGAGAAGAATTCTCTTGGGTTTTCCTTATAGATAAAAGAAGTTGAATCAGCTGAAGGCTATAAAGAGAAGATTGAAAACCAAAGACAACACAACTTCATAGAAAATTATTAGTGTGTCTAAATCTTAGTCTCAATTAATCTTTGTATATTTTAATTTACAATTGTTACAAAAAAGAAAGATCGAGTCAACATAGTCATACCAGTTGCGGTTGTGTCACAAGATCTAAATAGCAAAATAAGATTCAAAACTTGTCTACTACATCTGTACTCCGACTCCACTTTGAAAGCTCTAAGAAAACCCTTGTAAACCAAGGGGACTAGAAGTAGTCACCACATTAGTGTTTTGAACCAATATAAATCTCTTAGTAATTATCTTACTTATCTATTTATTTACGCATTTGAGTTCTAATCTATTTCATTCAGTATATCTACTTGCTGGTGAGTCGAGTATCACGACTAATCAATTGACTCAAGAAAAGTTTATCAATTCACCCCCTCTTGAATTTCAATTGGTATCAAAGCAGGTCTCACCCAACAATGTTGCTTAACCGCACGTGAGCAAACATCCAATGGAAAGCTATCAGATTTCAGGAGCCCTTCTTCAAGGCAATCATTCATCCAAAAGAACACAATACTTTAATAGACAACACTACTCTCATTGGAAGAATAGATTCAAAATCTTTGTCCAGTTAAATGACTTCCAAGACTGGTATTTCATTAAGAAGGTACTAAAACTTATTCCAGGAATCAAAGTAAAACAAAAGGAATATAACAAGATATCAACCTAAAATAATGCAAAGGAAATGTGGGATAAATTAAAGGTAACCTACGAAGGAACCACCAAAGTCAAAATAACGAGAATCGATGCTCTAGTCAATGAGTACTAGCTCTTCAAAATGGAAGAAATTGAAAGTATGGAATCAATGTTTGCTCGATTCAGGAAAGTTATATGCGACCTGAAGTCCTTAAGAATGATCTATCCAAACATTCTGCAAGTCCAAAAGCTTATAAGAATATTCCCAAGAGCATGGGAAACTAAAGTTTCCATTCTAGAAGATGGGGATCTCTAGAATATGACCTACAATGAATTAAGAGTTAACCTCATTTCCTATGGACAAAATCATATTAACAGATATAGCAAGGAAAAAAAAGAAACTAGTAACTTTTAATGTCGTAATAACCATAAAATAATAAATCATGAATGAATACAACAGCGAGTGAATGGCCATTATGAATCTTAGAGTAAGGCAAATCTTGAAGCAAAGGAAATAGAGACCACAAGGTTACAAGAATAATAAATTCATAAGAAATGATGATCTGTGTTATTACTGTGGCAAACTGTGACATATTAAATAAAACTATCAAGAATTAAGGAGAAGATCATCCAAGAAAAACAAAAACTTCGGCGCATGGAGTGATGAAGCTGAAACTGAAGAAGAGACAAAAATGGCCAACATGTGCTTTATGTCAACGGGTGAACCCGGTGAGGTAAGATTCTTTAACTGTCATAATTGCAACAATCTTTAAAAAAATGTTGATATGATTACTGATGAGCTTCAAAAATTTATTGATAAATACAATAAACTTGCTCAGGAAAAGAAAAATTGGGAAGCTCGATTAAAATGAAAACTTGAAAAGGAAAGAAGAAACTTGAAAATTGAACTTGAAGAATGTCAAAACAAAACTGACTTACTTCAATAAGAACTTGATGATGTAAATATAAAATTAAACATCATAAGAAAATCACCAAGTCGCAATTCCATAAGATCAAATTCTTTAAAACTAAATCTAGCTCATCATCAAGTTTGTTTGAATCAACTAAAACCTCTTTCACTTTTCAAGGACCAGTCTGCTACACCTGTGGAAAAAAGGGACACAAATCACACAACTACAAACAAAAGTCTAAAGGTGTGTGGGTTTGGCAACCCAAAGGAAGCACATCTAATCCTCAAGGATCCAAGACCACTTGGGTACCTAAACAAAATTAATATTCTTATTTTGGGGAAACACATCCGTAAAAGCTACAGGAAAGGAATATGGGTCATTTATAGTGGATGTTCTAGATACATGATCAAAAATAAAAAGAACTTTTATTATCTAAAAAAATTGAAAAAGGATCAGTGAGATTTGGGGATAGTGCCAAAGGTGACATTATAGGAGTCATATCTATGAAGCTCAACTCCTGCTGCGAACTCATTGAAGTATATCTCATGGATGGACTCAAGCACAACCTACTGAGTATCAATCAACTATGTGACGCAAGATTTGAAGTATCCTTCAAAGATGAGAGTAGCTCTATCTAGCATGAGAAAAAAGACATTTCTTTTATTGGTGAACATGTTGACAATATTTATATTTTAAATAATCTTGATTTTGATAACCTGACATGTCTCACTATGCAAAACAACAACACATGGTTGTGGGAAAAAAAAACTTGGACATGTCAACATGCATGCCATTGAAAAGCTGTCCAAACTTGAATTGGTGAAAGGTCTACCAAAGCTAAAATTTGTGAAGAATCATATTTGTGATGCTTTTCAATTTGGTAAACAGACTCGTACATCATTTAAATCCAAATATATATTCACTAACACCAAACCCCTTCAAACAATCAACATAGATTTGTTTGGCCCCACCAAGAATGCAAGTATTAGTAAAAAAAAATATTTTCATTACTATTGATGATTGTTCTTATTTCACTTGGGTAATGTTTCTTGCTTACAAGAAAGAAGCATTTACAAATTTTGAGATCGTTTATAGAAGAGTACAAAGAGAAGCAGGACATTTCATCATATATGATCACAGTGATCATGGAGGAGAATTCAAAAATAAAGCCTTTGAAGAATATTGTGCTTAAAATGGCTACTCTCAGAACTTTTCATATTCTCGATCTCCTCAATAAGACGGTATGTGTAACACCCCACAATAATCTTCTACGTGGTCTCACTTAGTAGCATGTTTGAGAGTCTAGCAATTTGAGAATTTCCTAAGTGTCAAAAAGGACTTAGTCATATTTTAAGCTCCTAAACTTGAGTGACTTCTAAATTGAATTTTCCAACCTATAGGTATGAATTTTTGAGTTATTTCATGTTTGGGGAAGTGAAGGGGATATCTTAGAGAAGTTTTGGAATTTTCAAACAGCATTAGAGGTGTATTTGGGTGTTGGAAATAGTGGCCCACCGCGAAGTTAGTGCACTGCATCAATGATAGCATCGATGAAGTGGTGGCCCGATGTGAAGTCAGCGCACCGCATTGATCATAACATTGATGAAGCAGTGGACCGACGTGATCTCAATGCATCACATCAGTAAGGCGTCGATTCCCAGTTTGTATTTTTTAAACAATAACCAACCTTTTTTATTCTGGAAAGCCTATTTATTTTTAGTTATTTGTTATTTTTTGGTTTAGGTACACTGGGGTCCTTGTCCTAGATCTAGATAGTTTATTGATGTCATATGTAGTAGAGATTTCACAGACTGAAGAAGATGTTATCCAGATATTGATAAACTCCTTTTTGTATTGTTAAATAGAACTCAGAATATGACTATGATTCCGTTTATTATATTTCTATACCTTTTCTTTGTTATAAAATTATTGTGCATGATTACCAGATGAAGAAGAGTGCCTGGGCCTCCATGGTTCTGGATGCTCGTTACGGCCAGGGCCCCGACTTGGGTCATGACAAACATGGTATTAGAGCGTGGTTTATGGTCCCAGGGTGTCTGCAAAATCACATCGAGTAGATCCCTGTTTATTGGTATATAGCACACCATATTTATAAGAAGGAGGCTACTAGGCGTCTAGGAATGTCTCTCTTCTATGTGATTTAGTTTGTGCTATAGAGTCTGAACTGTCTCCTAATCAATGGTCTCTTGTATTTCAGAAAAACTATCATGCCTCCACATCACTCCAATGATCAAAATGCCCAAACTAAAGATGTATGTCCTACCCATGGGATGAGGACACATAATAAGGATCACACTCCTAAATTTATTGCTGCTCCGGGAGTCCCTCCTATTAAGATCAGCCCACCCAAGGCACCTAGGGCTCCCCGGTCAGGGACTAACCATACTCAACCTCCCTAGAGAGAGATATCTAATGCTGAGTTTAGACAATCAATGCATATGATTCCAGAGTTGGTAGCTTCACAGACCCAACGGTCGAAGGATGTTGGGCCTCTATTTATGAGGTTTAAACCACCTAAGTTTATGGGTACAAAGGTGGGAGAGGATCCACAAGAGTTCATGGATGAGATGGAGAAAATATTTTGAGTGATGCATGTGGATAAAGTGGAAGGGGTTGAATTATCAGCATATCAACTGGAGGAGGTAGCAAATCAGTGGTATAATGAGTAGGAATATTTGAGGGCTGAAAATGCTGGAGTCGTCTGTGTGGGGTGAATTTGTGGAAGCTTTCCTGGACCGATTCTTTCCCCAAGAAATGAGGGAGTCCAAGGTTGAAGATTTCATGAATTTAAAACAGGGAAAGATGAGCGTCAAGAAATACACCCTAAAATTCAACCAACTATCTCGTTATGCTACAAAATTGGCGGGAAATATGAGGGCCCGTATAAGGAATTTTTCATTCGTTCTTTCATATGACTTGGTATTGGAGTGCAAAAGGGCAATATTGAACAGAGACATGGACTTTCTCTAGATTGGCAGTTCACATGTAGCAGGTTGAGGAATAGAAAAAAAGGGTTGCTAAAGCAAGGAAGAAAGATAGACAGGCCAAGAGGGCCAGACTAGCTAACCAGAACCTTAGTTAGCACCAAGATGGTAATTGGGGTAACAGGTGGCCAAATGAAAAGCTCTGGAGTAATGCTCATCCTGCAGCCAGCGTACCAGCGCCCAGACCTCTAGTTGATGACATTTTTAGAATTTCCAGTCTAGCCATGGGTTAAGAGTAAGGGCACCCAGTTGCAAGAGAGTGTGGTGCAACCTGCTAGGTCATACCCTCAATGTGATACGTGTGGTAAGTACCATCCAGGAAGGTGCCAGTTTGGCAGGTTAGTATGTTATGCGTGTGGCCAGCCAGGTCATATTCAGAGGGACTGTCCGTCTGTTAGAGAAAGTTTTGGAAGTTCTAAGTCCCAAGCAATCTCCTCTGCACCACCACCGCCTTCTAAGGGCACTACTTTAGCTACTAGGAGTGGTCGCAATTGGTTGTACACTTTATCAAATCATCACGAGACAAAGGCCTCACAAGATGCAGTCATGGGTGCTTTACAAATCTTCTTCTATGATGTATATTTGTTACTTGATCTTGGGTCAACTTTGTCTTATGTGACCCCGTATGTGGAAGTCAGTTTTGAGTTTGAGCCTGAAGTTATTACAGAACCTTTCTCTATTTCCACTCTGGTAGGTAATTCTGTTCTGGCTAGAAGGATATATAAAAATTATGTTATGTTTATTTATATTCATAATACCATGGTTGATCTCTTCGAACTTGATATAGTTGATTTTGATGTTATTTTAGAAATGGACTGGCTCTATTCGTGTTATGCCTCACTAGACTGTAGAACCCATAAGGTTGCCTTCTCTTTTTTGAATGAACCGGTGATAGAATGGGGGTAGGAATTCTTTAGCACCTAGAGGGAAATTCATATGTTATCTCAGAGCCTGTAAGCTCATTTCCAAAGGTTGTTTGTATTATCTTATTTGGGTTAAAGATTCAAATATCGAAAGTCCTTCTCTTCAGTATTTCTCATGTTAAGAAAGGAAAGATCAAGATGGTGAAAGATATTCATCGGCTTGCAAATCTAGGGGTGCAACTTTTAGATTCTGAAAATGGGGGAGTGGTTGTGCATGACATAGATACAGCTTCCTTATGTGCAGAAGTTAAGGAGAAACAGGCCAAGGATCCCATATTGATGCAGATTAAGAAAAATGTAGGTCAATAGAAAGTAATGACATTTCAAATTGGCGGTGATGGTATTTTGAGGTACCAAGGTAGACTGTGTGTATCGAATATGGATGGTTTGCGAGATAGGATCCTCGATGAGGCTCACACATCGAGGTATATTGTTCACCCAGGATCTACTAAAATGTACCATGATCTTAAAGCTATATATTGATGGAATAATATGAAACATGATGTTGCTGATTTTGTTTTCAAGTGTTTGAATTGCCAACAAGTTAAAGTGAAACATTTGAGACTAGGTGGTACTTCCCAAGAAATAGCTTTGCCTATGTGGAAGTGGGAGATTATCAATATGAACTTCATCACAGAACTTCCGAGGTCTCGAAACCAATATGATTCTATTTGGGTAATTATGGACCGGATGACCTAGTCAACTCACTTTCTGCCGGTGAGGACTAGCTATTCGGGAGATGATTATGCCAAATTGTTCATTGAGAAAATAGTTCGCTTGCATGGGGCACATATATCCATTATATTTGATCGAGGTAAGCAATTCTCTTCACAGTTTTGGCAATCTTTTCAGAAGGGTTTAGGTACCCAAGTAAACCTGAGCACTGCTTTCCACCCTCAGACCGATGGGCAAGTTGAGTGCACCATTCACACCCTTAAAGATATATTGAGGGGATATGTAATTAACTTCAAAGGTAGTTGGGTAGATCATTTTCCATTGGTAGAGTTTGCCTACAATAATAGTTACTATGTCAACATTAAGATGGATCCTTTTGAAGCACTTTATGAGAGAAGGTGTAGATCACCAATCGGATGGTATAAAATTGGTGAAACACAGTTTTTTGGGCCTGATCTTGTACATCAGTCAATGGAGAAGGGGAAAATCATTAGAGAATGACTTCGAACAGCTCAAATTCATCAAGAGTCCTATACAGATGTTAGAAGAAGAGAGTTAGAGTTTGGGGTTGGTAATTGGTTATTTCTCAAAGTCTCCCCTATGAATGGATTCATGCGTTTTGGGAAGAAGGGAAAGCTTAGTCCACGTTATATTGGACCATACCAGATTTTGAGAAGGATAGGTGGAGTTTCCTATGAATTAGAATTGCCCGCGAGTTTGGGCTCTGTATATCTATTTCGTGGTGTTGCCTATAGAGGAAATCAATGTGAAAGATTCCTTGACATATGAAGAAGAATCCGTTGCTATTCTGGATCGTCAAGTCCAAAAGTTGAGAAGCAAGAAAATAACTTCGGTTAAGGTACAGTGGAAAAATCAGAAAGTTGAGAAAGCTACTTGGGAGTTGGAGGACGATATGCGTGCAAAATACCCAAATCTTTTTTATTTGGTGAATGATGAAATTGAAGGTACAATCCTTGCCTTATTATTTTTATCTCTTACTCACTAAGATAAATCGTGCTTACCTGTGTCCCGCGTCAATATTTGGGGATGAATGATCCCAAGGAGGGGATAATGTAACACCCCACAAAAATCTTCTACGTGGTATCTCACTTAGTAGTATATTTAAGAGGGCTAGGAACTTGAGAATTTTCTAAGTGTCAAAAAGAACTTAGTCATATTTTAATCTCCTAAACTTGAGTGACTTCTAAATCAATTTTTCCAACCTAGTGGTATGAATTTTTGAGTTGTTTCATGTTTGGAGAAGTGAAGGGGTTGTCTCGGAGAAGTTTTGAAATTTTTGGACAGCGTTAGAGGTACATTTGGGTGTTGGCAATAGTGGCCTGATGCAAAGTCGGTGCACTGCATCGATGGTAGCATCGATGAAGCAGCGGTCCGATGCAAATTTGGTGTGCCGCATCGATGATAGCGTCGATGAAGAAGTGGACCGATGCGATCTCAACGCATCACATCGAGTAACGCGTCGATGCCCAGTTTGCATTTTTTTTAATAATAACCGACCTTTGGGAGGGCATTATAGTCTTTTTTTTCTTGTCCTATATTTACCATCACATGAAATTAAAGAGTGTTTAGGGAAAAATATCATCAGAAACTAGTCTTATCATCTCAAATCAAAACCCTAGTCCCTTCTCTTAAGATCAAGAGTTCATCATTTAAAGTCAAGAATTTTGTGAGCTGAATTGAAATTCAAATTCCACTCTTTCTCCCAAGTGATCCAAAGTACATGAGGTTTTCCTAAAACTACATGGGCATAGTAAACTCTTCTTAATCATGTTAAAGGTTTAGAAATCAAGAATTTTCAGGAAGGGGTTTTGAATTTACAATAAGAATCATGTTTTGAAGCCTTTGATAAATTGATTTGGTCTTGAGTCCTTTCCTTGAAAGTGATTTGACTAGTATATATGTATGTATGTGTTGAAGTCTTGAAATATGAATTGAGAGCATGAATTATTGAATCTTCCCCTCTCCCTTTATGTTACTACTTGATTTGCAAGTTATGAATTCCTAAATTGCATGATTTAAAGAATGAGTCAAGAGTCTTATTACTTTATATGAATTTTATGATGATTGAAAATTGGGGAGGGGGATATAATCATGATTTAAATGCTAAATGTGATGATTGAAGGAATTTCAGGAGTGTTTTGATAAATTGACCACCACTTGTTGGAATTGTTGAAAAGATGAGAATTTTTGCATAGTTTTGACTTATGTTTTGAAACATGAATTCTCTTATATTGTTTGAATGCTTTGGTGATCTGAACATTGTTTTAAATGAAAGAATTATACATGATATTTTTATGTCTCAGAATTATGACTTGCAAGTCTTGGTATTACGATACCAAATCAGATAAGGCCCTGATAAAACTCAGAACAGAATAGACATTTTATTTCAGATTTTAGATTTTGAATTCAGAAAGATGCATGTTTAGAATGGGTTAAAAATGGGCACTAAGAGAGTTATGTGGTTACCCAAATAAGGAACGAGTCATATGATTCATTGACCAAAACCGTGTTTCACCGATATGGGTCCATGATTTTCCCAAAGAGGGATTATAAGTTGGCCTAGTGCCCTGGGGCGTATCAGATTCAGATACTTCAACCCTTGCGGTAAACTTGGGTTGAGGGCTTGGCTGTTGAGTTAATAGCGAATCCCATATTTCCCATGGGAAATTTTCAGATATGTAGGTGTACCACTTAGCTCAGAAGTAATACAAAGAGTAGAACTGCATTGTTTTGAGATCATTTGAGATTTTCCTATGTGTTTTAAACTATGCATACATAACATATTTTATGACTTTCTCTCACCTATGTTTTATATGTATAAATTCATTATTTTGGATTGCTCTTCCTACCATTACAATTGTATTGACCCCCTATATTTCTGGGTCTGAGGCTTAGTCTAGAGGTCCTACTAAGCCGTAGAGTTATTCAGACAGAAGTAAAGTGTGCAGTTGGTGAGCCTTATTTTTTCCGGAAGGCCTATTTTTTCAGTAATTTGTTATTATTTGGTTTAGGTCAACTAGGGGCCTTGTACCAAATCCAGATAGTCTATTGACCTCGTATGTAGTAGAGATTTTGTAGACTGAAAAAGATGTTGTCCAAAACTCTTTTTCGTATTGTGAAACAGAACTCGGAATATGACCACAATTTCATTTATTATATTTCCGCACCTTTTCTTTGTTATACGAGTATTGTGCATGATTACCAGATGGAGAAGAGCGCCTGGGCCGCGATGGTTCTGGATGCTTATTACAGCCAGGGCCCCAGCTCGGGTCGTGACAGTGTGGTGGAATGAATAAACAAATCTCCTTAAGAGACTGCAAGGACCATGCTCTGGAACAAAATCTACCAGATCAATTTTGGGCAGAGGCAGTACGCACAACATGTCACATCCTCAACAGATGTCTCATCATACCAATTATGAAAAAGACATTTTATGAGATGTAGAGAGGGAAAAAGGCTAATATTAATTATTTTCATCCTTTTGGATGAAAATTCTTCATCCACAATAATGGTATGAATACCTTAAGAAAGTTTGAACCACAAAGTGACAAAGGTATTTTTCTTGGGTACTCCGCACTAGTCGCACTTACAGAGCTAATAATAAGCAGACTCTATGTGTTGAAGAATCTATGCATATTTTATTTGATGAAACTAATCACTCTCCTATAAGCTTGAATTTTAATGAAGAGCGGGTAAAAGATCTATAGTCAAGAGCCAAAGTAGATATCACCCATGAACCATCAACCGTTGAGTCGACCACAATCCATCTAGAGTCAACTCCATTTGAAGAAATAATGAAAAAAAAGTTCCAAGAGAATGAAGACATAATTCAAGCTTTAAAAATGAATTTATCATTAGAAACCCAGATGACAAGAAGCAGACAAGAGCTTCATTAAGAAAATAGGTGTCTGTTGATCTTGTATCTCAAATGGAGCCCAAGAACATTGATAAGTTCCTCTAATACGAGCCTTGGATCGAGGCCATGAAGGATGAATTAGAGTAGTTTGAATGAAATCAAGTCTAGAACCTAGTTGAAAGCCCTAAGAACTATTCAGTTGTTGTAACCAGATAGGTCTAAAGGAATAAATTGAATGAAGAAAGTAAGATTATTAGGTATAAGGCTAGATTTGTAGCTCAAGGCTACTCCCAACAGAAAGGTATTGATTACGATGATACCTTTGCTCTTGTAGCGAGGTTAGAATCAATTCAAATTTTTTTAGCTTTTTGTACCTTCAAATTCTTTAAATTACATCAAATGGACGTTAAGGGTGCTTTTCTAAATGGGATAATTCATGAGAAAGTTTATGTAAAACAAACTCCAGTTTCAAAAATCCATCCTATCCAAACCATATTTTTAAATTATTGAAAGCACTCTACGGTCTTAAACAAGATCCAAAAGATTGGTATGAGAGGTTGAGCAATTTCTTGTTAAAGAATAATTTTACTTTCTTAATAAATAATAATTTTTAAAGAAGTAAAGTTGATACTACTCTTTTCACTCAGAAGCTAGAATCTAATCTACTCATTGTGCAAATTTATGTTGATGATATTATATTTGGTAGTTCTAATGATTCCGTGAGATTTTGCAAATTTGATGAAAGGAGAATTTGAAATGAGTCTCGTGGGTGAACTCAAATTTTTCTTAGAATTACAAATCAAGCAAACTCCCAAAGTTACATCTATCAAAAAAGCCAAATATACCAAGGAACTCATCAAAAAGCTTGGTTTAGAAAAAGAAAAGGATTATGGAACTCCAATGAGTCCCTCCACAAATCTTGACTCAAAAACATTCAAAAAAAATGTTGATGAAAATACATACAGAGTAATGATTGGATCTCTCCTCTACTTGACTGCAAGTCAACTAGATATTATAGTCAACGTGTGTAAGTGCGCAAGGTTCCAGTCGGCTCCCAAATAATCCTATCTGGCTGCCATCAAGATAATTATTCGATATCTTATTGGGACACAAAATATTAGACAATGGTATCCTCGTTCCTCATATTTTGATTTAATTGGATATTCAGATGCTGATTTTGTAGGTGATAAGAATGATAGAAAAAGCACTAGTGGAACATGCCAAATTCACCACCTATTTCTTTCCTAACCATTTCTCATGACAACAACTTTACCTCTCCTTCCAAAACCTCAACTCTAGTAGTCACCCTAGACTCTCCCCCACTTAGGAACTTCTACATTCCTCGATTTCAAAACACCACCATGCTTTCTAGGCCACTACCACCCTAATCATAGGAAGGGTCATTAAGGATCGAAATTGCAAGAATTATCCATGCCACCCTACCAAGACCCCTAAAATAAGACATGGAATTATAGGTACTAAGTACTTCATAGAAACCACCTAGACCATAATAAAGAACTATCCCTACATAACCATACCATAAAAGGAGTCTTTAGGACTGGACCCCTAAAGAAATACAACCGCATATACCATAGGTAATGTAATGTAAATCCAAGACTCACATCTAGGGAACAAGGCGAATGCAAAATGCAAACTTTAGGCATAAGCGTTATAAGAATACATGCAGCACTAGTAGAGTACTCTCTTAACCAAGGTAGAAGAGAGTCACTAGGATATGCAACCCGACCTTCCAATGAAATCTACTGATAAAAGAAAATTTAAGATTAACCCTCGACCTTCATCCGATGACACCTATATGCACAACACCCTGCTCTAATGGGTATAACCAAGGATGTACACTAGGAACACTTGGTCTTCCTATACCCAAAACCTCGTCCATCCAAATTCTACCTAGAGCCCAGTATAGTTATACAAACTTCATTCTCTAACCTATCCAATGACTAAACTCCCAATCCATCAGTACAACCGGAACCCCCAACCTACATGTTACCACCTTCTTACTACTATATTTCCTGAGCCATTCACCTTACCCTTTCCACATACCTCATCCAGCCTACCAATTTACCTCTACCGTTCTCACATTGTTATTCTTGAGCTAATGTACTCTCTTTACCGAGATCAAGCATCGAGGTTCAAGCCTAGTATTATTCAACCACCATGTACTACCACCAAAGTACCTATATAGAATATACACATATGGTCCACCCCATAAGGAGGACACGCTAAAATTCCCTATTAAACCACTGACAACCTATTTATTCCTAGGGAATCTGTTCCCCTTACATTCCTTTAACTTAACCGGAACCATTCTATAAAGAAAGAATAGAAATTGGACAAGTGTTAGAAATAAGACTAATCCCAAACCCAACCCCCCCCCCATTAGAAAGACACCATGAGGGTCATCAGAAAGGAGCCCAAGAAATTCATGCCCCACCAAAATCGAATGCACAGAAAGACCTTCTGAGTTAGAACCTTTAACCTAGACCAAACGATAAAGACATCTCTTGGAGACCAATCTCTGAGTTCTAAGATATAGTGTAATCTTTCCCCTTAATAGTTGGGGAATGAAACCATCCTCTCATTCCATAACCGACTCACCAAAGATTCTAAAGACAACCTCTACAAACCCGACAATCTAATAATGCATAGTACAAGTATAATCAGTCCATTCCCCGAATAACATCAAAACTACTATATCCAAGTCAAACCAATCCACCAAGATTAATAGATACCACACACACCCATAGACTCTTTTAGCAATTGTGAAGTCACCTACTAGGGTAGAAATAGAAAGAAAAGAATCTGAAAAAAACATGGGACATAAACCAAAATACAAACCATAAATGAGGTCACAAAAGATAGAGGGAACCCACCCCGAACCAAGTAACTAATACTTATAATGGGAAAAAAGTTTTCAACAACCCAGTGTCAGCATCAGAAGAAGCCTTGATATCCTGAGGGATAGTGAAGTCATTGAGATGATCTAGACCAATGTCGGAGCTAGAAGCAGCACCCCTTGGTGCAAGAGCTAGAGAGGTGGTAATTAGTGTCCTCTTTTCCCAAGCAGCAATCATTATGGCATGGTCCCATTGTATATGACCCAATTGGCCATAATTAAAATAACGATTTTCTCCCTTTCTCACAACAACCATGGTGCGATTGAACATAAAATCAACAAGGAGGATAGGATGGTGTGGATTAGGCCCTACCGACCCAGGGTTGGGCACTTGTGCCTTAGAAGTAATACCGATCTGGAAATATTTGTCTTTCAACGGCTTCGGGTAAGGAGCACTAGCCATAAAATAGGAGTTAGGCTCACCCAACCCTTTTTCTTGGACCACTTACCACCATGATGTTGGCCTCCTTTTTGTCCAAGAAATTGAGACCTCTCACCCTGCCTATTCCCCGACCTTATTTCATTCTCCCCCGTACCAATAAGATCGGATTGGCGTGACAAAGTTGTCATTATCTGTGTCAATAGATTAATAGAATGACAAAACTCAAAATTGGTAACCTCTATTTGAGGTTATCGATAATGAGTGCCACCTTCTGAAATAGGGTCATTGGAGACCGGTGAGACTCCATGGGGAAAAACAGAAGTTGCAACCCTTGATTGGGTATGTGCCCCATGAGTTGGACTAGATCTATCCATGTTGTTCTGGAGTTGTACGGGTGAGTTTCCACAAACTCTGGATCATTGAGAGGACATAATTTGAAAAATTAACCAAAGAAGATTTAGGGAAGAATTCAAGATAACAGACTCCATAGCACAAAGATAGAATAATAAGAAAGTCTGTCATTCCTAAATGCCTCGTAGCCTCCTGATTATAAGTGTGGTGCACGACACACCCATAAGCAAGACTCTACTCGACATGGCTTTGTGGACACCCCATGATACCAAAACCTAGGCTCTGACACCAACTTGAAATGACACGAACTGGGGCCTTGTCGTAATGGGCAATCTCAAGTCCAACCCGGATCGAAGATCGCCCATGATGCCCAACTCAACCAACCAACACATATACCTTAAGTCAGATGAACATTGAACATATAACAAGATAGCATAATTACCATGTACTGACTTTGGGATAAGCCTATATCCGAGGCCAACCCAACCAAGTCAATCCATCCTACCACTAAAACCTCTAACCATACCAAAACCATAAACCAAAATAAAAAGATGACCTAATATGTATATATATATATATATAACATGATCAATCCATACTCAAGTACTCAGTTGTCCATACAAAGCCTTTAAACAAAAACCAAAGAGTACCTAGTCAGGACATACCCCTGACCATAGCCAAAAACCAAGTCTATGAAAAGACGAATATATGTAAAGTAATTCAGGACATAAAATGGATGACTTTCGAACTATGAAAGCTCACCACTTCAATCCAACATCGACTATTCCCAAATTCGATCAATTAACAGGAGAAGTAGTATGGCCGGCTCCTGTATCGCGTGGGGATATAGCGACCCGGAGAGGGGTTAGCGAGTAAACTCTAGCATGAACTCAATATAAGGATAAAATAATGTAAACCTTTAAAACCATGCAAACCATCCATATGCATTCACAACCATACATATATATACATATACACATATATTTTATAATCCATGCCGAGAAAAAGAACTGGGTTAAGCATGCCTTTAAAACCATTAACTTGGGTATGTGTAACTTTACCATCCTAGAACCACCCACAGGATATATGGGTTCAGTGTAAACCCCTGAACGAGCCTCGATTCGTGTAGCTGCACGAACCGGAGATACCATAGGAGTAGAGGATTTTCGTGTACCCTTCGCACTCCATGAAATATATACAAGTATAAGGGGACTCCCATGTACCCCTCAAGTATATGGTCTTTATGCCCAATCCTTATGTCAGCAAACATGATTTTCCATTGGACTCACACCTTCAAGGTTAGCTATCACACCCTGCCATTATTACCAATTTAAAACAACTACCATCCAACGAAGCCATTATTCCATTTATTTTTAATCAAGGCTATAACAAATGGTATCGTTATACTGACTATACCTTGCAAGCAATGTCCTTAGCCAACCTTAGGGGATTCCTATGTACTCCATTAGTTATATTATTTAGTTTACTTGGGGGATTCCCATGTACCCCGCAAGTACATCATTATTAAGCTTACTTGGGGGATTCTCTTGTACCCCACAAGACTTTCAACATTCAAACCAATTCCATCATTTCATTCACTTGGGGGATTCCCATGTACCCCATAATTTTTTCATTTAAAATCAATTTCATAGCCATCAAGGCTTTACCATTTAACCACTCCAAACTATTCATACCATTTAAAATCATTCTAAAACCTTTAAACCATTCATACTATTCAAACCATTAGACCATGTAAAACCATCCAAATCTATTTAGGGTTCTATTATGAAACCATACCATGCAATAGTTCTAATGTAAGTTCAATAATAAGGTAAAAACACTCTCTTATGAATTTTATCAAACGTGCTGAGGGCATACCTTTACCAAGACCAAAATGTAAGCATAAATCATCAAAATAAGGGTTAACTATAACCCATTTGTTAAAATACAACCAACAAGCATCCACATATGTAAACCATCACCAAAACATGTAAAAATACAATTTAAACCAATACCCAATAATATGCACCAAAACCCTTAACATATATTTCCAAAACCACCATTTATGATTCATAAGTCAATGTTTAAAACACATTAAATCATGACTTTGGTTGGAACTAACAATAAGGGAAGGAGTGCATGCCTTATACAAGAAGATTCCAGAGCAAAACTTGACTTTTGAGCCCTTTGGAGAACACTTGTAGAAATTTTAGCCTCCAATCTTCAAGAGTAGGTTTGAGAGAGTATTTTAAAGTGTTTTGATCTTCCGATAAGGGTTATGAGAGACCACCAAGGGTTATATAATGTGGGAACATAAGGGTTTGAGGTAGGAAATATCTAGACTACCCTCAGCTTAAAAGCTAAAAATCAACTCCAGGGTGGGTACGACCCAACCCCCTAAGCCATATCCTAGGATACGAGTGGCACCCTAACTTATACCCTACCCTTCACCATGGTCCCCTATACTGACTAACATATGACCATACTACCCCAACTCGTACCTTAGGGTATGAATGGTACCCACAAACCGTACCTTGGATAGTTTCAACAAGTACATACTTAAGGCATCATACGACTGGAAATAATACACCTCGTATCCAATCATACCACTAGTATGATGGTGAGTCATATCTTGAACAGTAACCAAGCCAAACCTATTGCCCAACATACGAGTGAGTCATCCCCAAACTGTATTCTAGGGTACGATTGGTACCCTTGAGTCGTACCTTGCCCAGAATGTCCAAAACTCATGAAGTTTTTTGTAAGGGCCAAGGTTAGAGTGTTTCAGACATATTGCTTACAAGCTTGAATTATCAGATGTTGCACGAATTCATCCTGTTTTCCATATCTCTATTCTAAAGAAGTATGTCAGGCATTCAAAACCACAACTACTCATTTGTCCTTAACAAATTTTGATCCACCTATAGCTGCACCATCTCAAAACCTTGTGGACAAGGTTTCTTTCGAGAAGGGAAGTTTTTAGAGTCAATTGACAAAGAATTGAGTAAGAAGATCTAGAATAAAAACTCACACAAGTACAGGAGTGTATTAGATCGGTTTTTCAATAAAAAATAAAAGAATTGATGATTACATTGTGGATAAATATTAACAATTGTGTTGTACCCATGAGAAGTGACCCATTAATAGTTACAAAAAAAATAGTCACGTACTCAATTGGACATTATGAAAATTGTGGATTCTCTGAATATTTTTACCTCCTTTCTGTATTTCTCAGTTCTTCTCATCTCTTCTTTTTTATCTTTGTTAATTTCTTCACTGATAGATGAAGACTTATTGGCTTCGAAATTGAGAGGGCGTTATGCGGAAGCTTATAGTTTGTAAATCAGGACGGTGATAATTTAGATGACAAATAAAAATATACTAAAAAGACATATTATTAATATGATTCGGTCAAATAACCTACATATAAAAAAATAATAATGAAAAACATAAAGCCTATTGGGAGAAATCTCCCCCTAAACAAGACTCTTTAAATAACTACGTTGTGGATGTTACTGTGTTATGGTATGAGAAGGGGGTCTTCTATTTATAGAATTCCAAAATCTTTTCTCCAAGAAAGAGGTTTGTCAAATATGGAAAAGTTTTATATTTTCCTTTTAGGAAAAGTAAAAGTAATTATGGTATTACTTTTATTTTTCTTTCAAGAAAAGTTAAACTTAAACTTGGTAAGAATATTAGGGCAAAAATCCTAACAAATCTCTCCTTTTGGCTTAATTTTCTTGACTTGATCCGCCTTCTTCACACGATCTTCATATATCATTGTTGCTTACCATGATTAAAAATTGATAGAGATTAAAATTGGAGCCCTATGCTTTAAAAATAAATGCATGGGCTATATTATTGGAGTCCTATTTTATAATTGAACAGGGTTGAAAGTGGAGTCTTGTGCATTGAAAGTAAGCACAGGTTAAAAGTGGAGATCATGCTTTAAAAGTATATGCACGAGTTGAAAGGAGTCCAAGCATTGAAAGTAAGCAGGGGTTGAAAGTTGGAGCCCATAAACATGGGTTGAAAATTAATTTTGATTTTAAAGATGGATTAGCAGCAGGATTGTTGGGAATTTGTTTGAAGCTTTTCTCTACATGTACCTAGACAAGGATCTTCATTATCGCCAAACTGGTTGCAGCTTGATTTTGAAATTGTTTTGAACTTGTTTAATATTTTCTCACCAAATCATTGGACCTTTGAACCGTAGGCTCTGATAGCACTTGTTGAGAGGGCGTCATGCGGAAGCTTATAGTTTGCAAATCAGGACGATGATAATTCAGATGATAAATAAAAATATACTAAAAAGACATATTATGAATATGATTCGGTCAAATGACCCACATATAAAATACTAATAATGAAAAACATAAAGCCTATTGGGAAAATCTCCCACTAAACAAGACTTTTTAAAAAACTACATTGTGGATGCTACTGTGTTATGGTATGAGAAGGGTGTCTTCTATTTATAGAGTTCCAAAACCTTTTAAACAACTACATTGTGGGTGCAACTGTGTTATGGTATAAGAAGGGGAATCTTCTATTTGTCGAGTTCCAAAACCTTTTCTCCAAGAAAGAGGTTTGCCAACTATAAAAAAAAATTATATTTTCCTTTTAAGAAAAGTAAAAATAATTATGGTATTACTTTTATTTTTCGTTCAAGAAAAGTAAAACTTAAACTTGATAAGAAAATCAGGACAAAAACCCTAACAGTTATTTCACTGAACCATTTACAGTTGTAATCCATCTTAATTATTTAATATATAAAATCAGTTAATTTGCCTTTCGATATTTTATGTTTGAATCGTAGCATCTGCTACAAATTGGCTTATGGCAAGTAGCCTCAACCGTCCCATAGCGGTGCCTAGCGTCCCTTGCTGGCAAATCACCTCAAAACATTTTCAAATAAAATTTTTAAACACACCGGTTGTGTGTAAATTATAATAGTGCCACTATTTTTTAGATTACGAAAAGTCTTAATTTTAATTTCTCAAAACTATAAGATGGCCTATTTAAGATTATTTTTTTTTCCTGTTTTTACTTTGAAATTAATTTAAATTAACTCCAAATCTGGCATATAACCTTCTAATATTAACCTCATCAATTAAATCTCTAATTGCTAGATTCAGTCTAAACCTTAAAAAATTAATAGATTCACGTAGCAGCCTTCTGGCCGTAATAATTACAAGTAGTTTTTGAAAAAATTTGGCCATAAAAATTGTTAAGTTTTGACAAAGATCTTAAGATTTCAAAATCTAGAAAAGTATTTTTGGACGAAAATCTAATTTTTGGACGTTCTTTTTAAATTTTAAAACTTATTCCAATTTTTTTATAGGGAATCTTTCAAAAATAACCACATTTTGCTAAAAAACTCACCTTTCATAGTCATATTTTACATAATTACCATTTATAATCGTTGTATTCAATTTACGCCCGCTGTATTCGATTTTATCAATAGTCTGTATTCATATAAAATATAAATACAGTACTATTTAGCTGATGTATTCGATTCACAGCCGTTGTGTTCACTTTTACTCGTTGGTCTGTATTCATAAAAACATAAATACACTACATATTTAGTCTTGCCAAAAACACTACCATTTTTTCTTTTTTATTTTTTTTATATTCTTTCTTTTTCGCATTTTCCTTATTTTTTCTTCTTCTTTTTTCTAATTTTTCCTATTTTATTTTTTTTTCATTTTTTATATATTTTTTCTCTCTTCTATCTCTCTTTTTTTTTTCTTTTTTGTACTTATTTCCTTTATTATTTTTTTGTTCTATTTTATATTTTTTGTATTTTTAAAAAATATAACTACTCGAGCACAAGTCATTGATAATAATGTAAATACCATAATTATTTATCTATTTGTAGTCACGCCGTCATTTATATTTTTGTATTCATTGATACAACTGTATTCATATTTTTATTTTAAAGTTTGCAGTTGTATTTATATTTTGTAGTTCGCGTTTATATTTGTATTTGTATTTATATTTGTTAGTTCGCACCATGATTTAAATAATTCGCACTTGTATTTTAAAGAACTGTTTTGTATTTGTATTTTATAATTGACTGTATATTATATTGGATTATATTTGTATTATGATTTTATTGTGTTTGTATATTTAAATTATATTTGTATTTTTATTCTATTTTCGTTGATGTCTTTTTATTTTTAAAGAATTATTTTATATTTGTATTTGTAAGTTGATTGAATATTGTATTTAGCCTTGATTATGTATAATTTATCATTTGTATTTGTGTCCAAACAAGTAAATGCATTAATTGTATTTTCTTGATTCTAAAACATATAAATATGTAATGTATTATTTGATACAAATGTACCATTTTGTATTTGTATGTCAAAATTATTATTCGTATTTGTTAATAAATAAATATCAGTTGATACAAATACAATTACAAACAAATGAAATCAATAATTTTAAAAATAAAAATGCATATTGTATTTATATATATTGTATTTTTATAAAAATTGAATTGTATTTATTTGTATCAATAAATACAACTCGTATAAATAAATACAAACAAGTATTCATACAAAGAAAATCAATCGTTCCTTTTCAATAATTAAAAAATACAAATGATAGATCACACTTGTATCTATATGTTATAGTTTACATTTATATTTGTATTTGTATTTTATAGATCTCACTTGTATTTGTATGTTATAATTCGCCTTTGTATTTATATTTTATAATTCACACTTGTATTTGTATTTGCTAGTTTGCACAAATGAAAAGAGGAGAAAAAAAAAAAAAAAAAAAAAAAAAAAAAAAAAAAAAAAAGAGTAATAGAAAATAGAAAAAAAAAGAGAAAAAAATTTAAAAAATAAAAATAAATGAAAAAGAAAAAATTGAAACATAGTTCGTACGTGTATTTGTGTTTGCTAGTTCACACAAATAAAAAGAAGGAGAAAAATAAGAAGAAAAACAAGGATAAAAAATGAAAAAAAAAAAAAGAAGAGTAATAGAAAATAGAAAAAAACCAAAAAAAGAAGGGAAAAAAATAAAAAGGAAAAAGAAGAAAAGGATTAAAAAAAAAAAAGCCAACAAAAAAGAAAAAACTGAAAAAAGAAAGAAGAAAGAGATAACAAAAATAGGAAAAGAAAAAATGAAGGAAAAATAAAAAAGAAAAAAAAAGAGTAATAGAAAATAAAAAAAAAAAGAGAAAAAGTAAAAAGAAAAAAAGAAAAAAGAAAAAAGAAAAAAAGAAAAAATTGAAATATAATTCACACTTGTATTTGTGTTTACTAGTTCACACAAATGAAAAGAAGAAAAAATAAAAAGAAAAAAAAAGAGAAAAAAATTGATAAAAAGGAAAAAAAATATTAAAAAGAAGAGTAATAGAAAATAGAAAAAAATAAAAAATAAAAAGGAAAAATAGAAAAGGAAAAAAAGACAAAATGAAAAAAGGACACGAAAAATAAAAAAAATTAAAAACAGAAAGAAAGAAAAAGAAAAAAAAAGGAAAAGAAAAAAGGAAAGAAAAAAAAGAGTAATAGAAAATAGACAAGAAAAAAGGAGAAAAATAAAAAGGAAAAAAAAAGAAAAAGAAAAAAAATACAAAAGGAAAAAAGAAAACAAAAAAGAAAAAATTGAATCATAGTTACGAAAAAGAAAAGATTGAAAAAAGAAAAGAAAGAAAAGGAAAAAATGAAGGAAAAAACTGAAAAGGAAAAACAAGGAAAGTAATAGAAAATAGAGAAAAAAATACATGAGAGAGACTATTAATTGTAATTATGAAAAATTAATAGGCAAGAAGGCTATGGATTGTAATTAATTGAAATCAGGTTAAAAAAGGTAATTAGAAGTCAATATTGGCTAAGTTATGTAATTATCCCTTTTTTATATACTAGTTTAGGTGTACGTGTCTTGCGCGTGTACCTCACTTTAATGAGTTTAAACATTACACTAAATGAAATATTTGTTTAAATAATAAATATGAATATAATAATTAAATTTAATATCTTAAACCTAACCTTTACCAAAAATATTTTTAAAAGTCGATCGACATTCATCTACTATCTGTAAACTATAACAAAATAATACAATGATAGAGACATCAAAATAATAGAATTAAATCTAATCTTTACACACAAAAATTTTTCTCAAAGTCTTCCGACACTCATTTACTTCGTTTAAATTATAACAAAATAATACGATAATAGAGATATCAAAATAATATAACTAAACCTAACTTTTACTTAAAGAAAATCTCAAAGCAGAGATATCAAAATAATACAATTAAGCCCCACCTTTACTAAAAATATTCCTCAAAGCTGAGCAACATTTATCTATCATCTGTAAACTACAATAAAGTAATACGAAAAAAGAGATATCAAAATAATACAATTAAACTTAAATTTTACACACAAAAATTTATCAAAGTCGATTGATATTCATTTACGAACTATAATCTACTACAGAATAATAAACTAATAGAGATATTACGATAATACAATTAAACCTAACCTTTACCTAAAGAAAAATTCTCAAAGCCGACTGACATTCATTTAATATCTGTAAATTAAAATAAACTAATAAAATAATAAAAATATCCAAATAATACAATTAAACCTAACCTTTACACAAGAAATTTCTCAAAGTCAACCGACATTCATCTATGACCTGTAAACTATAAAAAAATAATATAATAGTGATCACAAAGCTTCGATTTTGATCAAATTAATTCTTGTCTGACCAAAAATTTTGACCCTAAAGAATGACTTGAATGAAAACAAAGAAGATATATATACACATACACGTTGAATTTTGTTATGCTTACAAAAACAGTGAAGTTGAGGGTTAGAAAATCAAGCATCCATCAATCTAAACATGCAATTGAATCAAGTTAAATGACTATCAATCATATTCTCCCAATAGGCAAACCGGTTTATTCTCTAGTTTAACGTGCATCTCAATATTTATAGAAGTAACTCCTTAATATAGTCCTATTTTAGAAGTATTTTTCTAAATGAACAGTAGAAAGAAAAATATTAATTAATTCTCCTTCCATATATTTTAGGAGTCTCATATATATCTTAGGAAATCTAGTTAATATAATAAAAAAATTAATTAATGAATTGAAGAAAATAGTGAAAAAATAATTTTGTTCAAAGGAGAGTCTTTTCATAAAGGGCGAAAAATTTAAATCACTTTTCTAAGGGTATTCACACTTTTAATAGATTATAAATATAAATATAAATATAAATATAAATATAAATAATATAGTATAGATATAGATATAGATACAGGCTTTTCTCGTACTGATCTGTCTGCATATAGTTCTTGCCAAATAATATATCATGTACATGTTTATGTTCATATCACTAATATATATATATATATATATATATATATAAGTTGTTATTTATACATATAACAAATAAAGCAGGCCATATCTTCATTCAACCAAGAAAGAAGCACGAAAGTCTAGCTTGTGGACAGATAAAGAATAGTTACATAGTTATATTCACAAACCTTATTATAAAAAAAAAAAAAAAAAAAAAAAAAAGGTACATAGACTCAAAACCAACCTTCAATAGAGGAAGTCACTTTCAATCTAAAATTTTTACCTGAAAGAGAAACATGAAAATTATTAAAAGGGTAGAATCAACAATCACATGAGAAATTATTAAAAGAAGAGAATACAATTGATTATGTATAATTCATATAATCTTTAAATTTACTAACTAAAAGAAATAAAATAATATAGAAGAAAAGTAGAAGGTAATGTAAAAGGAACGTATGTTTTTTGTAGAAGAATTGTGAAATTCTTCAATGTGTATATAAGGTAAAATTTAATTAATTTAGAAGTATAGAAAAGGATATAAAATTGGTTAAGAATATAATTACAAATTAATTTTAATTAGAGTAAAAAATGACTCAGCTTACCTTTTATCTCTTTTCATACTGATATATAATTATAACCATTTAATATTTTAAAGATTTATTAATTAAGTGAAAAAGAAAAGGAAACTAAAGAAAAGAGAAAAAAAAAAACTATCAAAAAATCTCTTGTTTTCCTTTGCAATCACGAAACTTTCCACGCTCAATTTCGTTCTTATTTAGGACTTTACATAATAAGGAAAATTTTAATTACTAATTTTAGTTGATTTTAAAGTTTTAAATATTACATAAATAATTAAATAATAGTTGAAGGAAATATGTGAAAAGATGATTTTGTCTATTGCTGAATATTTTAATGAAGGGGAAAAAATTCAAATCACTTTTCTAAGGGTCTTCACACTTTTAAAATTACTAATAATCGCACGTACCTCGCACGTGTAACTTTTGATTATTTAAGATTTAGACGATTTATCTATTGCAAATATTTTTAATGAAGTACAAAAAGTTCAAATCACTTTTCAAAGATCCTTCACAGTTTAACATATATTTTATTGTGATCTCATATATATTTTACCGCCAGAAGTTTCAAATGGTTAATGGATGTCACTTTTGTTATGTCATGCAGTACCTCTTTTACTTGCTGTTAGAGGTTAAGAGAGACGCGTCGATTTGAACTATATTTGTAGTACGATTTTTTTCTATATTAAAATATTTTCTTATTTTGATGTTAAATCTTAAGAAAATTTTTTATTACATATTTAAAACTTTAAAAATTTTGATATTTCTTATATTTTTTCTTATTCTAACTCTTTCATATTTATTTCTAGATTTTTTAAAACTTCTTAAAATAAATTTTAGTTAATTTAGAATTCTTAAATTAATGAAAACAAGTATTAGTTGTCATTAATTTTGATCACTTCTAATATAGTTGGCTTGTAGTATGGCACATTTATCCCATACTATATAAAATTTCTACATGTTTAATATAGATTAATGTGTTATATAGAGAGCTTACATTTACTTAAAAAAAAAAAAACTAAAAAGCGTGATTTTAATTACAAACACGACCACATCTGCTAATATCATAACTTAATTAATTTTTAGTCATTTAATTGCAAAAATATAAAATAATGAAATATGTAAAACATAACTAAGACAATGTAGCATGTAACATCTGATGTAATGGTATAAATTCCGTCACTAAATTTAAGAATGAAAAACTAACAACATCACGAAAAAATTATTGTATATTAAAACAAATATGTAATAACTGGAACATGCAATCACTTAACTTTTTTCCATTGTTAACTTTCAAAATTAAATATTTTTATTATTTAGGACATGCACATTTTTTGTATTTCATATTTTATTGTAATTTATTTATTTTATACAATTATATGTATATATTAAATTTTGAACTCTCTTAATGAAACTCGTATGTATAAAAATAAAAATATCTTGTAATAAGAGGGACTATATGACTCAAACTCTCCAAAATTGATGTCATACTCATGTTGAATCTTCAAAAAATATTATGGTTGTTGTAAAGTGAATAGAAACATTAGCTTTTAAAAAAAAAAAAATTATGTATAAAGATAAAAATATCTTGTAAAAGGGACTATGTAGCTCAAACTCTCCAAAATTGATGTCATACTCGCGTAAAATCCTCTAAAAATATATTAATATTGAAGGATTTATTACGCGCCTGTCAATATTTTTTAAAAATTTGAACATCATAAAAAAGAACATACAAGAACAACTTTGTAATCCGCACACAAGCAAGCTAGAATAGTTTTGGGGATTGGAAACATCTTCTCTTTTCTTTTTGAATATTAATTAATTATGTTATATCAACTTACCTTGAATATTAATATTTTTGGCGAACCTATTTCAATTTAGCCAAAAAAAAAAAACAAATAATGTATATTTATTTAGTTATTCCTTTGCTAGAAAAAAAAAAAGAAATTGCATACCTATTGATATGAAGATGAAATCTGCAATCCTCTATAATAAAATCTCCATAATCTTCAGTAGTATAATCTATCTTGACAAGCACGGGGATGCAAAAATATGTTTTATCTAATGATTTAATATCAAAGCTTGAATATGATTCTTTGTTAATTTTCTTCGAAAGATAGATAGAGTTGATGAAGTACGCCCATAAATACACTGCAACATAAATAAAAATCACGTTAGTAGAAAATAAACAATTTTTGATAAATCTGAATGACATTCATATTAAAAGAAAATAAATTAATTAATCTTAGCAAATCCTAATCCCTCTTCCTATAAATTAAAATTGAAACAAATATCTCTCTCTCTATATATATATATATAAGGATCATTGGAGGCTGCTGATGTGGCATGCCCCAATGATCAAAAAGTCTATTTATCTTTTTTCTGGTTTTTTTGAGTTTTTTTATTCATTACCATCTATTTTTTAATTAATAAAACCCATTAATTATCATTGTCATTACCAAGCATTAAACACCATTAATCAAGCAAAAGTATTAATCCAGCAAAATCGCCCGTCTTCCTCCTTATTCCTTGTCGGCTTTTCCTGATTTCACCATGTTGGCGTTGTCATTTTGTTGCAAGCACAATTAACCAGGTTTTTTTTAAATTGATTTCCATTTTCATTTATATGGGTTCTGTTTGACTGATGTGATAAACCAGATGAGAAGCAAGAACTGCTAGTGTATGTGAATATGTTGCAACAGCAATTAACCAGGTTTTTTTTTTAAATTGATTTTGATTTATCTGAGAAAATGGGTCCTGTTGGATTATGGTTGATGTTTGGAGAAGTTTCTAAAGTTCTTACATAGGTGAAGAGCTTCTAAGCAGAGAGATTTGACAATTCAAGAAGCTACTGCAGAGGAGAAGCAAGAACTGCTGGGCAAAGAACTTGTAATTCGCTATTTAATTTAACATTGTATGTAAGCATATCTTTATCTTTGTTAGGTCCTCTAAATTGTGGCTAAAGGAGTTTGCTTTAGGAGAAATAGTTCAGATGTTGCACATGGTTTTTAACATGAATAAATGACTTATACGACCTCAATCCAGATGGCAACCGGTTAAGATTACTCTTTCATTGATCGTCCTCGATTCAGGGGTAGTTGCTGCAACATAAAATTTGCAAGATCTGGTTATGGCTGGAGAAAGATGGCTTGCATCAAATACGGAGATCCAAAACACCACAATACTGATGTTAAGAAGGCTGTCTTATATAGGCGAAGAACATCTATTTGATATTTAATTTAACATTGGATACTTATGAAAATCAGAAGCTATGCGTGAATCCCAATGGTGGTAATCTTAAGCATATCCCAAAGAAGCATCGGCTGGAGAAAGATGGTTTTCTACTAATGTTAAGAAGGCTCTCGTAAGTACAGTATAACAACATCTTTTAGTTATGCAGAATTTAGGTGCTTTGCAATTATATGTTGGAAAAAATGAGAACCTATGGAGGTGCGTGAATCACATAGGTGGTAATCTGAAGCATATCCCAAAGAAGCATGGCATGACCTGCAGAAATTTCTATCATCTTCTGCTGGACGAGTTGCCATAAGTGCTACACAGTGCAGGTAATGAGTTGTCACTTAATTTTTGCCTTATTGGATTATGGTTGATGTTTGAGGAACTTTCTAAAGTTCTTATATAGGTGAAGAACTTGTAATTTGATATTTAATTAACATTGGATACTTATGAAAATCAAAATTTGTGCATGAATCCCATCGATGGTAATCTTAAGCATATCCCAATGAATCATCGGCTGGAGAAAGATGGCTTGGTACTGATGTTAAGAAGGCTCTCGCAAGTGCAGTATAACAACAGCTTGTAGTTATGCAGAATTTAGGTGTTTTGCAATTATATGTTGGAAAAAATGAGAACCTATGGAGGTGCGTGAATCCCATCGGTAGTAATCTCAAGCATATCCCAAAGAAGCATGGCATGACCTTTAGAAATTTCTATCATCTTCTGCTGGACGAGTTGCCATAAGTGCTACACAGTGCAGGTAATGGTTTGTCACTTAGTTTTGGCCTTATTGGATTATGGTTGATGTTTGAGGATCTTTCTAAAGTTCTTATATAGGTGAAGAACTGCTAATTTGATATTTAATTTAACATTGGAGAAAATCTTGAAAGTTATTAAAATCATCATCATAGTCATAAACCCTATCCCATTCCTCAAGTGTTACGGTTCTAGTTCCTCTCAAATGAAGCAACTCGTCCTCTCTGTAACTGCACAATGCTGCTGGAGTATCACTAGGAAGCCAAGGTTATCACAAATAATAAATATATGACTAAAGCTAAACAACATATTTTACTAAATCATACCTGATTCACAAATAAAATGCGGTGATAATCATAATTATCAGCAGGAGAAACCCAAGAATTGCAATCAAAGTGTACACTGCCCCGACTTGGATCATCAGCTGCAACAGTGAGTGACATGTGATGGAATTCACTCATTCTAGGTGAATGAATTTTCATACTTATTCACAAATACTGTTTCTATCATTTATGTTACTTATTTTTAGTAAAATAAATTTTTATTATAAAATTTGTAACAAACTGCGGACTGGGTTCCTACCAGCTGCAGCCGCAAACTTGTCTGGTGCCTACACGTGTACATTAGTACGAATAGAACAAATCTCATCACTTCTTAGTGCACTTCATATATTCAACATATCCAACCTCCATTAAATCGACCTTAAAATTGCCAACTACAACACCATTACGTAGGTGATGTGTCATTTCTTTTTCGTAATGTTTAAGGGCACGATTAAGACTCGCCATTTTTTTTTCGAACCTTTGTTATGGTGGATGTAATGAATGTTGAATTCTTGATGGTTGCCACTTCATATTCATTTAAACTATTCTGCAATTAGTTCTTGCATTTTCCTATATTGTTGGTGGTGATGTTGTAATACTATGCCAGTTACTGTGTTTAAGCTCCTAAATGTATTGCTTCATGAGTTCGGGAATAATTCAATTTACACTATTGCTTCTGCAGAACAGCGCGCAAAATATGATACCGGTAGTGATACGGAGGATGAAGACACTAACATTCATGGAAAATCTCAGCAAGTTGAAGGGTACAATGATGACTCTGACCTTTTAGAAGAAGATAACCAAACTGAAGTTAACTTTGTTGAGGAAGTAAGCATTGCAAAAAACATTTTCCAGAACTTTATTTCTCTAACTTCAATAAGGCCATCTACTTCAGCAAATGATATTTCACACCCCAAAAAGAAGGGAAAGAAGTTAACACTCTTCTCCTGCTGGATGAACCACTGGATGCATCTACTCCGAATAAAGTACCAAACGACATTTTAGGTAAGGGTAAACAGATCAATGCTATGCCAAGTGAGGGAGTAGATGATTTGCAGGGACAGTTTTCATTAGCAACCTACCTTTTGATGTTGATTATGAAGTATGTTACAGACGATCAAGGGGTACAGGATTGCTCAAATTTAAAATAAATTTAATCTGCTGAAGCTGCTATTTCTGCTTCCAGTGCTGTGGATGGTTTATGTGTCTTTCTGAAGGGGTGACAATTAAAGATTTTAAAGGCCTTGGACAAGATAACTGGTCATGATAAGGAGTTGCAGAAGACCAAAAAGGAGGATAATCACCATCATAACCTTTACCTGGCAAAAGTTGGCTTCTATTGGTAATGTCATCTCGACAATTAACTTCTTAAAAAGGATTACTCTAAGATAATGTAGACGTAATCTTATTCTATTCTGTGGCAGGAGGATCTTATTTTGGAGGGCATGCCAGCTGCTGAAGGTGTTTCAGTGAGTGATATGTATAAGCACAAGGGGAAAGTTTCACAAAGGTTTTTCTTATATTCAAATCCCGAATGGTTAGCATGCATTTGACAATGCATCCTGAAAATTAACCTCATATCAAATAAGACTTTTTAAAGTAAAAGAATATAATAAGCACGAAAATACATTTTATAAATAATGCATAAAATAAAGGGTAAAGAACATAAATTCCAACACTTTGCTATCTAATTACTCTCTCTTCCTACTTTTATAATAAATACATAAAATCTCAGGTATGATACATTAGTTAACGCCATGATACATTAGTTTATGATACATTAATAAATCTTTAATTATGTTAATATTCTTTCTTGACCGGAATACCATGACAATTTTCTCATTAGTTAAGATAAAAAAAAGTCACTAAATAGATCCACTCTTGCCTCTAATTAGAGTCTAATGCACTAGGGGTAGTTGGTGGAGTAATTTGTCATTGAAGCTCAAATGATGCTTCATATAGGATCCTCGTGCATAGGAATTAGTCTACGCGTTTCAATGACGGAAATTAACTACAAATTGTTGTCTGCTAATTGTTCATCTATAATCATCACTCCTGTCATTTTTCTATCTCTTTGATGTAATATTTCTCCATTTTCTTAATTACTAATGTAAATTTACTGTTCAGTTCTTTACATGACAATGTAACCATCTGCATCAGGAAAGAAGCACGTAATATGCAACTGAAGGATAAATATATGTAAACATCCATTTAATAATTAACGAAGAAAAAAATATATAAAATTTTAAAAAATGACAGGCAAAGACTTGGTGCAGATTATTGTATGGTGTATTATGGAAATTAATTTCAACCATTTAGTATTTAGTTCCTTTTTCTCTACAGGATCTGGTCAGGAAGTGACAAACATTCAAGATAAGGATTCTGGTGGACCGGTTGGAATACCCTCTTTGCCCACAGTGTAGAAGAAACCTAGGGTGCAGGTGAATTCAACCACCAGTGGTTCATCTAGAGAGCAATCCGCTGATGATAAAGTCGAAGGAGAATAAAAAATGACTCAAAGAATGGATCCAGCTGATGTGAAACATATAAGGAGGTAATATGGTTTATAGTTTTGTTCCAGTAGTATTACTTAAATTGCTGAAAAATCTGAGAAAGAGAGAGGGTCAAAATATCTACTAATATCTCAGGGATCGACACGTCATACTAATTGTTTATGAGTTTCTGATGAAGTAGATGTTGTGCTCCTCATTAAGACAATGATAGGGCTTTTGATGGCCTTTGTAACACTTCTTGCTTCTTGTTTTAAACTCATTAGATATAAGAAACTCTTATTAGCTTGAGATGAGTTTAAATGGACTACCATGGTCACTGAGGATTCATGTTGCTAAACACTAATTGTTTGGGGCTAGGTAGTAGTAGTTTTATTAGATGCATAATGCTTTAAAAAGTTCAAGAGTTGTTCTATTACAGTTTTAAAATGTTTTGTAAGTTTCCTGTTTAGCTTGCAATATTAATGTTGTTTAAGATGATCAACCTCAAGATGAATGAACAATGATATGTTGCAAAGCAAGTACCGGAGATGACAAGGGTATTCAGAAAATAGTGATAGTAAATACAAAACCTATTCCTGCATCTTCTATATTTATAACTATCAGTGTCTTTAATTGTATTATTACTCATTGAATTATTGCATTTCTAATTTATTGTTTACCATCATTAACTTTTTCTTTCATATTCCTCATTTGTAACTGTAGAATCCTGTAATGTCTATTAATTTATGAATAAGTATATTGCTAATTTATTTTTGTATCCTTTCATACTCTAATTATATCACTATATATAGATTGGAAGTAAACTGTCTGCATACTGTAATATCCTTTGATTGTATACCATTTAGTTGAGATTTTACAATGACATATTCTCTTCTTTCACAGTTGGTTTCTGGCATAAATGATTTCATGATAAGGGTTAGACTTTGTAGAATGTGGGATGTTATTAATCACAGGAAAAATGGTAAGCTGATCAGTGTGGAAATGATATTTATTAATTAAAAGGTACTTTCTTACGTTCATTTTTATTTTAAAAACACTATTTCTTCTTTACACTTTTAGTTTACATAACACTTACAACTTTCTTTCGTCAAAAAAATTTGATCTATGGTATTATGGATACAAATCAAGTGAACAGGCTAAAAGGCATGTTGAAAGAAGGTTCTTTATTTACAATAAAAAACGTCAAAGTTGTTGAAAGCACTTTTGCATACAGACCTATTGAAAGTTCATTGACAATTATTTTGTCTGCCTCAACTGTAATGAATAATTTAGCTGAAGATCTTGTCGACATTTCTATAAATGGATTTCAGTTTATTAAACCAACTATGATTGATTCAAGGGTGGATAACCACACTGTTTTATCAGGTCTACATTTTCTTATTATTAATTATTGCATCAATTATTAAAAAAAACAACATTATTCTTAAATGTCATACTTCACTCGCTTTATTTGTAGATGTGGTTGGTTGTTTATATGAAATTGGTGATATAGAGAATTGTGGATCGAAGGAAAAAACAAGGGAGATTAAAATTATTACTGATTAGTAAGTCACTCATCTCTTCATAACCGTTTAATATCTTCATTATAGTTATTCATTGATATTATGCATCCAAACTTCATATGTATATAAGTACCTATTTCACTTATCAGTTTTTTTTTTAAAAAAACCTTCTTAGTTTTATTCTTTGATGTTATTTAAATGCACCTTATGTATTTAAAGTATATGAAACTTAGAAAAATGTGCTTTTAAATTCTTCCACGTTTTTCTTTTTCCTCAATTTTGGGGTGCTTTCTTAAATCCATATATAACAAAACAATCTTACCAAATTTTGTATGTGTTCATATTAGAATCAAAGTATAAAAACTTCTTTTGATTAAATTTAGATGAATTATATCAATTATATACCTTTAATTTCCTTTGTCTTTTTCCATGCACAGTTTTGAGAAAGTCAAAATTTCCTTATGGGAAGAGCTTGGTGATAAATTTGCTCCTTCCTTGTACAATAAGGATGTTGGCCTGTATATAGTGATAGTCATATCTACAACCGTGAAAGAATTTTGTGCTAATTGTCCTCAATTTAATTGTCACTATTTTGAATTGAAGTGTTATCTGTTTGAACAAATGTCAAACTCACATTTTATTACATTTATTGTTAATAGGTGAAGTTAGCTTCTTCACCACTCATGCAAGCAGAATATATGTAAATCTAGATATAGATTACGTACGATCTTTGGTTCAAAAGTTTACAACCATGTCTACGGAAGTACAAATTATTGAAAGGTCTAATGTTAATAACATTTCGATTGAGGAAGATATGATTTTGAATTCGATGGACATTAAGGAGTTGTTTGATTCTGAGTGGAGTCCTGAAATACAGGTTATTTAAATATTTTGCTTCTTAAGTTTGTAGATTTCTATTTCAACAATTTTATTTACTATTTTAATTATGGAGTTCAACTCATTTTAAAGTTGAACATAATGAATAAATACGTTGAAAAATTAACTTATTCAAATATAAATAGGTATCTGCTAATGTCTCATTTGGGTAACTTAAAAGATCCTGAGGATGAACTAGACATTACCGAAGGTGGTAGAAGTAGAAAAAAAGACACCTAATCATACATGACGAATAATTAAGTGTTGAAGATGCAAATAATTTTAAGTTGAGAGATTATTGTTGCTTCACACCTTTAACTAATATTTAAGCTTACACAAAACTGTTTCAAACTGTTATCATTTTTAGTTTTTTTTTTTAAGTAGACATGTTGATGAATAAATTTGTTTGTTAATGTCGTTGAACATAATCGATATGATAATATTCATACTTGTATGATTATTTTTTGGCTTACATAGTATCCTAATTATTGGATATAATCGATATGATGATATTCATACTTGTATGAGTGTTTTTCGGCTTACATAATATCCTAATTTTCTTGTATTTATCCAATATTATATATTGATATACCATTGATTACACTTTTTGGTAATATAGGTGAATTAGAAATTTGTTTGATCATATTGTGAATTTGAAAGGCCAAAATGTAAAACAATAAAATTTAATATAATTTGACACCTCATAATTATATAACTACATTAAAATTAAAAAAATACTAAATTGTTTTCTAAATATGGAAACAACTGCAATGCTAATCACGTCTAATTAAAAAAATAATATTGTATATATTTAACAAGAAATGAAGCCAATAAGGTTTCTGCATGTCATGGAAAAGATATTTGTTAGTCAAGTAATGGGGGCGTCATCAAGCGTAGTATCTACAAGCAAAGGACAAACAAATATGACACCTAAGAATATGAATGAAAAGTCAAGCCCCTGGTAGTGCAACTGAAGTATGTAAGGGCCGTAATGATGTTATTATTGATAATGTTCCATCAATTAAGGCTCATGAAGTTGGCTAATGATGAATCAAACATGGTCAATAATGCGAAGGTTGTGGTCAATCTTCCTCGCAACCGAGCACGTAATAGGACCAATAAGAACCAACAGAAGCTTCATCCTGTCATGGTCGAGTTATTAACCACTGGAAACCTCTACTATGTTATAGATGGTCCTCCGAAAACAAACTCTTTGTCACAATAGGCTAAGGTCCACGTACAATCTACACTCATTTCACGGGGTATATTGTTATTTTTTTTGTCATTAATATTTTTATTATTATTAGTTGCTATATTTTTTCATGTCGTGCTTTTTTTTTCATATCTACTTTGATTTATTGTACTCAAATCGAGGATCGGAACCTCCCTACCTAATGGAAGTAGGGCTAATGTGTATGTATATTTCACTTGTGGGATATCACTATTATTATTTTTGTTGTTGTTGTTGTTTGATTCTTTGATTTGGGCTTCCGTTAAAGTTTCGATCTTGATGTTTATTTATTGATTTTGTGGTTGTCAGGCAATTCTTATGGTCCAAGTGGTACGATTGGCAGGGCAAAATATAGACATGAAAAATATGGGTTTTACGCACCTACTGGATCTGCAACTGAGAGTTTTCCCATAGATTTGAGGGGTGGCGATGAAAAACATAATAATAATAAGCAAGGAAAAGCACATGGCTTGTGTAGGTAACGGGTTTCAACCGAATTGATACAACATACTGCCATTACTGGGCCCTTTCAAATGATAACAACTTCAGTTGGGGATAGCTGATTTTGGGAGTGCTGATTACTACTGATATGCTACAATTGTTCACTTCTTAAAGTCATTCCACAACTGCAAATATCGACGTGATGAAAATCAATTGTACATATTTGCTACTGATACGGTTCCTAGATGGATAACTGCAGCTTAACATGTAGATTTTCACACTGGCAGCAACTGATAAGTTTGGGAATATCTACTTTGTGAGATTACCTCAGGACGTCTCAGATGAGATTTAAGTAGATCCTACTGGTGGAAAGATGAAATGGGAGCAAGGGAAGGGGAAACTTAATAGAGCCCCAAATAAGGTTGAATGAATAGTGGGATTTCATGTTGGTAATGTGGTCTCTTGACTGCAAAGGGCATCACTTATTCTATGAGGGCCCGAATGTATAATCTACAGGACTGTGATAGGTCGCGTCGGGGAAATGTTTCCATTTACATCGAGGGATGATGTTGAATTTTTCACTCATTTGAAGATGTATCTAAGGAAAGAGTTTCACCTTTATCTGGCAGGGATCACATGGCCTACAAATCTGCCTACTTGTCAGTTAAGGTAGGCATGTACTTGCTCAATCATCTATTTTCTTTAATGTTCCAAATTCAAATGTGCAAAATTCTCTTTACCTACTTCGTTTGATATCCTAGTTAGTGCAAACATGTACTGGTATGGTAGATAAAAATCGTTCAATTTCCTTGGGTATTTGATGTTGATGCTGAAGTATAACTGGGTTGTCTTTAGCTACTTTACAAAACTTGGTTGATAGGAACTCAACGTGATGTGGCCTATATCACCATTAAAATATTTTATACATTCATTTCATCATGACTAGATTATCAAATGACCTGAATCATAGTTCCATGATAAATTCGATTAATACGAGAATGCATCATTTCAATAATAACATCTATGCAGTTGAAGAAGCAACCTTGGATACATGTGAAGTTGGCGACTTGTTGTAAAATAGAGCGAGGTGTTCAACTTAAGTTGCTGCTTTAAAGTTTGATTTTGCTTTACTTCCAAATACCTCAAAATAGCACCAATCAGGTATATCAGTTGTACAAACAATTAGAGCAAGGTTGCCGACTGGGTTCCTACCAGTTGCAGCAGCAAACTTGTCTGCTACCTAGATGGGTACATTTTTTTATCAACTTACAAGCTTCATACGTATATCATTGATATGAAAAAAAACCATATAAGTATCATGCATTTTCTTTTAGAGGATTGATTTTCCAAATATTCAATCAACTATTAGCTTTTATCTCAAATAATTACTTATTTTCTTAATTTTACTTTTTTTTCCCAACTTAAAAACCTTATGAAATATTAACTATTAGTTGAACGACAATGATAATATAATACCTATTTTGCTTCTTTTCTCATTAGTTTTCCGGGCTCTTCATATTCAACATATCCCACCTCCCTTAAATCAACCTTAAAATTGCCATTAGATTAACCTCTTGACTACGTGAATCATTTTGTTTATTTAAGGGAAAAGAAGATCAGTGTGCAAAATATTGTATGAACGTAGAGGTTAAAGAGAAGATATTTACTTCACACATTGATTTGCAGCAAGCTGTCCCTGACAACCACAACTAAATATGAAGCATGGTACAATTTTTTTATTGTAGAAAGCAGACAAGGAAACACAACATGTTGGAGAAGATGATGCTCTATACTCGGAGTAGGTACAAATAACATCCCACGTAAGTGCAATCATCACAAACAGATCAAAAGTTGAAAGATATCAGTGAACTAAAGTTACAGTATGGCAACGGAAGATTGATCAAAGCTTAGTATACTTACCAACTGCTTTAGTCTTTCGACGTCCTTTATCTACACTGAACTTGCTTGGAGGGACTGGAAAGGGTTGACCATATGTATATCTAGGAATCCCAAGTATGAAGTTTTCAGGTATACGAGGACTGGATCCATCATCAGAAGCACTTCCAATGCCCATCTCAAAAGAAGCACCATATCTTTCGGGATCTTGAGTCATGGATGTCAGCACTCTACCCTTGCAGCAATTTGCAGTCTGCATATTATATGAAACTCTAGGAAGAAGGTCAACAATCACGGGCTCTTTCTCACAACATTGTGGGCTTCCTCTGACGGCAGAACAATCACCTTGCTCTGTAGTTTCAGCACCCCGCATATCCCATGTTACTTCTTTACCATGCCACCTCCATCTTAACTTCCAAACAGGTTGCTCTACATGGATGAAAAGTTAATAGTTGAAGATTAAGACTCTAATTTGGGATAGACAAAAGAGTTCAAACTTAGAAAGAATATTTTGATAGTTGAAGATAGAGACTCTAATTTGGGATAGACAAAAAAGTTCAAACTTAGAAAGAACGTTTGCCTATTCGTCTCTATTTCCCATTGAATGAGATATGATATTACAGATAAAGTTTTTGAAGAATGTAAAAAAATGACAAGTAGTGGCAGAGAATCATTCTTGTGGAGTAGCTTTTCTTGAGTTCTCAGAGCAGGAACATCCGCTTGTGGTTTTGACAGTTCTTAACAACAATCCTGGTATGTGTATTTACTTTGTTATATATTGCATGAATATTTTTGGTGACTTTAGCATTTTAGGTTTCTGGTTTGTCTGACTACTTAAATTATCTATATACAGAGACTTTTGATCCCAACCATTGTCCAATAGTAGAGTTTGCTCTGCGTAATAGCCAAATAATGAAGCTTTACGAGAAGATTCAGCAGCAATGTTTTAACACGAACAAATAAGATTTGAAGAAAAATGATAATACAAATGAACTGGATACCCACAATAAACAATTGAGAAAATGCAACGCCACAGGAGATGCGTTATCAGTGGCAGGGAATACCAACAAAGCTAAAAACAAACGTGTCAAAGGTGCCAATGATGGAGATCAACTTAAAAACAGGTTTTAAAGTACCCATCTCTGCAGAAGTAGACGAGCAGAAGAAAAAGAAAGGTAAAAAGCTTAGAGGGGCAAAACAACAGCTAAAAGAGAATCAAGAAGCAACCAACCACGGCTTCGGTAGTGAAAGTTTTGATAATACTGCCCTCTAGGTTGGACGTAAAGAAGATGTTGTAGTGAGAACAAAGAAGATGAAGTTTGAGGATAAAACAAACCAACAGAAACAAAATATCAGTGTACAGAACAAGAAAAGGGCCAAAAATAAAAAAGATCCCCTTGGAAGAGATGGAGTAGACAAGCTAGATATGCTTATTGAACAATATACATCCAAATTCACACACAATATTTCTAATCAAACTGATGGTAACCAACTCTAAGCTGCTTAAGAGGTGGTTCCAATCCTATACTATTCTGAAGTTCGTAAGTAGCTTAATATTATAGTGATAGTAAGAACAACTGCGTTGTCCATTTTGATTTGTATTTTGTTGTATTTTCTCCCTAAAATATTTGTTAATAGTTATAAGTTTAAAAAATATGAGAGAACAATTTTAATCAAAGATTTTCTTCTTTTTGCAATTGTATTGTGTTTTCTTTTAGCCACCAAGACTAGGACTTCCAGGATTTAAGATGAGGGGATTGAAATTATGAAAAAATGTCCCAATTGTGTGTTGAATTCATTAATGTTTCTTGCATAAACAGGTTGATATGAACGTCTAATTTTCTGAAAAAGTGATTCAATTGCCCCAGGTGAGATGTGGCATTTCAAAGTTTCATGAGGGCCAACAATCAAGTGTACATGAGTAGTCTCTATAAGATTCAATATAAGTGAATGCAATAATGCAGATGTCATATATTATGATCTAACATTTAAGTGATAACTTGCATGTGGTCATAATAATTGTCACACCAATATTGTTGATAAGATAACACCATCTTCAATACTGTAATAGTGACAGTTTTTTTATTCATACTTTTTATTTTTTGAAAACTAGATAAAGAAAAAACCATAAAATTTTGACAATACATTTTTTCTTAACTGCGCAAAGAAAAAATCAATATTTTGATAAATTAACTTATTCAAATATGAAGTTGTATCTACTGATGTCTCAATGGATAACTTGAAAGATTACGAGGAAGAACTACAAGTCACTAATTGTGTTAAAAATAGAACAAGAGGACACCTAATCATACATTTTCAAAAAGTATTGTGAAATGCATGTTTACTATAATATTGTTTACTATAACAACGAGGAAATAATATTGTTTGTAGACAATATTTTTAGTCTTATTATTTAAAATATACTATACATCATGCTATATACAACTGTTAAACAAAATTAGCAATTATGTGTATCATGCTAAAAATTAGCAAAACTTTCTATTAACAAACCGTTTAAATTGCCTCTGCAGTTACCTTCAGCCAAATTAACGAAAAGTTAAGTAAATACAATGATTTATTTGGTGTATTTAACATGCCAATTATGTGTTGCCTCAGTTTTAGTTTCTAAAACTCCTCCGTCTACTATGCTTCCCTTTTGTGACGTTACATTCACAATGCATTTCGCTTCTCGAGGGTTAAATTATAAGAATTTTGACGTACATTTTAAATTTTTTTAAAATTTTGACGTACATTTTAAGTTTTTTTTTTAAATAAATTAATATGAAAAGATTTGAAACTTATAGAATTTTACTTATTTTCTTATAATTAAATTCATATTATCAAGATTTTTGCATTGCCTTTATTTTATTTTTAAGTACTCAAGAATAAATTCTTAATTCTTTATTTTAATTAAAGAGGGATAATGTTCAATTAATGTATAATACATAAATTAAATAAAATTAAAGGTATGAATATAAAATAGCAAAAATTGATAACCGTTCATACGATTAAACATCTCCCAAAAAGCCGTTTCTACAGTTTTTTCATCTTCCTCTCTCTACGAAATATACCTATGAAGGCTCATGTATGAATTTTAACTATTCTTCTACCAAGGTTTATAATGAATCATTTCTCTTCTCAATTATTTGTATATTCAATTGATTTTAATGCATATTAATTTCTGAATAATTGCATTTAATTTATTCTTTAGCCTTTTCATTTTTTTATGCTCTATATATACATACAGAAGTCAATCTTCTTCATAATATAGATTTCTTAGTCTTTTTTGCTTTTAATTTTTTAGTATGATGTATTCTCTTGTTTCAGAGTTGGTTACTGATAGAGATGATTTGATGATAAGGGTTAGGATTTGTAGAATATGGGATGCCATAAATTCCAAAAAAAAATGGGAAATTGATTAGTTTGGATATGATATTTGTCGATGAAAAGGTACCTCATCAACATAATTCTTACTCCTTATACAAATATTTCCAAAACTCTTGATTAAAAATTCACATGTTTTGATATATCAGGGCAATTTGGCATATGCTATAGTCTAAAAAAATCACGTTAGCAGGTTCAAGCACAAGTTAACAGAAGGTTCATTGTTTATCATCAAAAACTTCAAAGTGGTTGAAAGTAGTGGTGTATATAGACCAGTTGAAAACTCTTTAAAAATAATTTTCTTTCCCTCAACCGTGATCAAGAGTTTATCTAAAGATATTGTTCATATTCCTATGAACAGATTTCATTTTATAAAATCAGAATTAATTGAGCCAAGGGTGAACAATAACACGCTCTTATTAGGTATATATATATATACACTCTTTTCATTTTCAAATTTTACAAAATTGTTCAATTTCAACGTTTTCAACACACACTTTTTCTTCTTCATTTATAGATGTGGTGGGTTGTTTATATGGAGTTGGTGATATGGAGAGCGCTGGATCAAAGTGGAGAAAATGAGACATCCAAATTGATACTGATTAATAAGTCACCCATTTCATATTAAGTAGTTTTATTTTTTGTCTTCCTAAAAGAGTGTTACTTTGAAATCATACATTAATCTTTTTAAACAATTACATGTAAATGAACTATCATATTCTTATTTTTTCTTTTCCTGGATAGTTTGGCAAAGTCAAAAATAACCTTATGGGATGATTTGGGAGAGAAGTTTGCTCCTTATTTTCACAACAAGGATTCTGGGCCATATATTGTGATTGCGAATTCCACAACTCTTAAAGAATTTTGTGGTATTATTTCAGATTTAATTATCGAATGTTATATATTTATGTGCTAACATTAGATCTTTATCGTAGTTTTTAATATGTCCATTGTTAATAGGTGAAGTTACCTTCTCTACCACATATGCTAGCAAAGTATATGTGAACCTTGATAGAGATTGCACACGATCTTTGAAGCAAAAGTTTTCCACCATATCCACGGGAGTCCAAGTTATTGAAAGCTCTAATATTAATATCATTCCAATAGAGGAAGAGATGTTTTATCAACTGGATGAACATTAAGAATTTGTTGGAATCTAATTGGAGTGCTGACATACAGGTTATCTTTTTCTTCTTACATTTTGATTTGCCATTTCAACACTTCAATAAGATAGATAATAGTAAATTTTTCTTTTGAGAATTGTAGGAATGCATTGTTACAGTAAGGAGCAAAATTACAGACATAATAAACTATTTTAGATGGTACTACATTTCATGCAATGTATGCTTGAAGAAGATTACACCGGTAAATGGTGTTTATCCATGCTTCAACTGCAACAAATATTGCAAGTTTTCTTTGGTGAAGTAAGGATCCTGGAAGGACTATGAATTTGCTTTGTATTACTAATTAATGTTAACTTATTTTTACAAATATAGGTACAATATACACGTACAAGTGGAAGACAATATCGGAAAAACTACTTTTGTCTAATTCAATGATGTGGCTGAGAAACTCCTTGATATATCAGCTCACAAGTTATTTAACAAGCTATCATCGTTAGATATCAATGATATTCCTGCCCACATTCAAATCCTTTGTGGGAAAGATTTTATTTATAAGCTTAAATTAAACAGTTACAATTTAAAAGAGGGGCTTGAAAATTTTACTATATCAAAGCTTTGGATTCCAGATGAAAAATTAAAATTAGAGTACAAGCTGATGAAAGAGAAAAAGGTATTACAATATAGTCTATTGAAATTTATAATGCCCAATTTCGTATACTTTGTAAATCATATTTTCGCTAATGGTTTTACATGTCTAGAATTTGATAGAGGATGAAAGTGAGCCAAAAGATCGCATTTCCAAAGAACTATCCACAGAAAAGGTATTCAGATACACTGTTTCAGTTATGGGACGTCTATTTTTTCTTAATATTAACATTTTTAATACACATGCTCACAAATGTAGTTTTACAAATTAAACAGGTATCTTTTGACATCTTATTGGATAAATTAGAAGATCATGAGGAAGAAGTGCATGTCATTGATGGGGCTAACAGTAGGAAAAGAAGAAACCTAATCATAGATGAAGATGACTTAATTGATGAAGACACAAATAAGTTTAAGAAGTAGAGAGTTTATTGTCTGTTCTAACCTTTTACTCTTTTTAAGTTTAGACAAAATAGTTTGGTCCTTTTACCCCTTTTAATTAGTGTCATCAGTAGATGTGTTTTCATAAATAATTTTCTTTCTCAAGGTTATTTTACTTTTGTTTGAAATATGAAATCCATTATTGTCTGGTTTATCACGCCACTAATTTTATTCATCATTTAGCTATGTAACATTTTTGTAGTTTGCATCTATGTTATCGTGTTTCTTTTCATGGTTACTGCTATTATTGGTATATTCTTTTCAGCATACAATGTGAATTTGACTAGGAAAATGGATGATACAGCAATATTGGTTAGACATCCCTTCTATTTCTATCTTCTCATTGTTACCATAAGAGGATCATGAAGAATTTCTACAATGGAATAAAAATCAGCAATAAAACTGGTAAAACATAAAAAGAGCAAAATATTAATCACCAGTCTTGGATGGAGGTCTTCCAGTTCTTCCCCTTCTTGGATAAGGATACTCTTTGTATCCTCCAAGCACTTATCAGGCAATAAGTGGACTATCGGGATCTCCAAAATTATTTCACATATCATACTCATAAACCTTGTCCCATCCTCAAGATTTACATTTCCAGTTCCTCTAAAATAAAGCAACTTGTCCTCTCTGTAGCTGCAGCCTGCTGGAGTTTCACTAGGAAGCCAAGCATAATTTCTAAGGTTCTTATTTAGGTAAAGATCTTATAATTTGATATTTAATTTAACATTGGATACTTATGAAAACCACGAGGTCCTGTTCAAAAAATTGCAGAACATTTTCAAAGTGCTTCAACTCATTAAGAGTGAAATCTCCTATATCAGCATGCTAAAGAGAAAAGAGTTGTGCCATAGATTTTTGTGCATTACTAAGGACATTTATCAACTTTAAGGGCACAAATTTTTCATCCTCTTTGTAGCTACACAATGCTGCTAGAGTTTCATTAGGAAGCCTAGCATACTTTCAAAAGTTCTTATATAGGTAAAGATCTTATAATTTGATATTTTATTTAACATTGGATACTTATGAAAACCAGGAGCTCCTGTTCATATTACTTTTTCTTCTAAGGATAGAACTAAACCTCACCAATATTAATGCTTGTCATGGAAAACATATTTGTTATTCAAGTAATGGGAGAATTATCAAGCATAAGCACAGTAGCTATAACCAAAGGCCAAATATGACACCTAAGAATATATATGAAAAGTCAGTCCCTGGTAGCGCAACTGAGGTATCTAAGGGTCGTAGACATGTTATTGTTAATAGTGTTCCATCAACTGACGCTCATGAAGTTCACTTAAATGATGAATCAGACATGGCCAATAATGCCAAGCATGCGATCAATTCTTCCTCACAGCCGACAACATAATAGGACCAATAAGAACAAGCAGAAGCATGATACTTTGATGGTAGAGTTAGTAACCGTTGGAAACCTCTACTATGATATAGAGGATCATCCAAAATAAAACTTTATATCCTAGTAAGCTAAGGTCCACGTACAATCTATACTCATTTCACGGGGTATGCTATTCTTTTTGGTGTTATTATTGTTTTTGTTATTAGTAGTTGCTATATTTTTTAATGTCGTGCTTAATTTTCATATCTATATTGATTTCTTGTACTCAAATCGAAGATCAAAATCTCTATACCTCCGTGAGGTAGGGGTAATGTCTGCGTATATTTCACTTGTGGGATTTCATTATTATTGTTTTTGTTGTATTTGTTTGATTCATTGATTTGGGTTTTCATTAAATATTCGATCTTGATATTTATTTACTAATTCTATTGTTTTCAGCCAATTCTTCTGGTCCAGATGGTACAACCGCTAGGGCAGAATATAGGCATCAAAACTCTAGGTGTTTCGTACCTACCTGACCTACAACTGAGAGTTTCCTCATATAGTTGACGGAAGGTGATGGAAAACATATTTAAAATAAGTCATGAAAACCATATGGCGTGTCCACGCAATGGGTTTCAACTGAATTGAAATAGTATACTGCCTTACTGGGCCCTTTCAAATGAAGTTGCTTCAGTTGGGGATAGCTGCTTTCGAAAGTGTTGATTTCTACTGATATGCTACAATTGTTCACTTTTTACTTTCATTCCATGACTGCAAGTATATACGTGATAAAAATCAAGTGTATATATTACGGCAGACACGGTTCCTAGACGGCTAACTACAGCACAACATGTACATTTACCCACAGTGGCAGGAGCTGATAAGTTTGGGAATATCTACTTTAGAGATACATTTAAGGCAATAGTTACCGCCTTTATATGCGAGGGATCACATGGCCTACAGATCTGCCTACTTTCCAGCTAAGGTAGGCATGTACTTGCTCAATCAGCTATTTCCTATAATGTTCAAAATGCAAATATGCAAAATGCTTTTTACCTATTTCGTTTGCTATCCTGGTCGGTGCAGACACATACTGGTGTGGTAAATGAATGTGATTCAATTTCCTTGGGTATTAGATGTTGATGTTGAAGTATAACTGGTTGGTCTTTAGCTACTTTACAAAACTTGGTTGGTAGGAAGTTAACGTGATGTGCCCTATATCACCATTAAAATGTTTTATACATTAATCTCTACTTATTTAACAAAATTAAAAAGTTCGATCACCAAATACTTGAGCAATGTTGGAACATCAAACCTTCTTGTGCTACATGAAATATACGTCGGTTTTATATGTTTTATCTTTACTTTGATCTGATGACTATTCATTCTTATATGGTTATCCCATCTTTGACTTTCAGGTTGCGTTGAATGGAAAAAATCACAACAACATATGAAATTCAAGGTGTAAATGCCATCCATGTGTTCAAGTTCATAACCTACTTTGGAGTGGACAAATCTACTGGGTTTTGTTTGAAGTACACTCCATTGAGAATGTAAAGAAGTATGAGCCATACAAACTGATCCACAGTGAATTGGACACTAAGGCGGACAAGCCTTCAAAGTAAATGGAGGAGCGAAAGACAAAAATATTAATCCTTATGATTTGTTTTTTTTGCCCAACTTTTTATTTTTGTTAGTCATAATCTTCTTCGGATATATCTTGTGCATATGAAAGTGATTCCTTAATTTATATCCATACTTGTATGGTTTATCCTGACTCTGTTTTTCTTTATTATTTATTTCTTACCAACTCAATAACTGTAAAATAGTTGAAGACACTTTGCATTAATGCAGTTACTTCTAGTACCACAAAGCAAAATCTTGTTATCTGACAGGTGAGCTTTCTATTGAATTTTAGTCTTTGTAGTTTGACTATATTGTTCATGCAACTTCATTGTAAAGTTTTTGAAGGATGTAATAAGATGGAGACTACCTACTTAGTTCGGACGAAGTAGATAGATCAAAGGAATGGAATCCAGGTGGTCCTTATGCCACTTTTGATGGTCTCGGAGATAGATGGAAAAGCATTAGATCGATGGCCGGGGTAATTTCCTTCCCACTTTGAGGCATATTGATCTGGATCCCTGGGAACAGGTCTACAGAAGTATATGGCTTGGCTCCACTGGTAGAATCATTCTTGAGTTCAGGAGGAATTACCATGTCAGAATCGATAATCGAACTAGTACTACTAGTTACTGGTTTTAATTAAACATTGATTTCCTCCACAGTCCTGGAGTTTGAGGTCATACTTTCATCATCATTCTCTAAAGAAATTATAGTTGCAGTATGTACATCCGTAGTATAATAGGCTAGTCAAAAGCGATAGTTATGCTACTCAGAAACTCAATATTCAGAAACACCCGAACCAATTGCTAACAAAACTGAATTTGGAAAATGAATCTCCCTTCCTGATACATTTAGGAAAGGAGAGGTTTCAGGCTGACCTGAAACTACCTTATTAGCTACAGGGGAATCAATCATCTTGCGAGGGTATGGATACAGAGGTTCCTTCTTTGGCCGAGAAGAAGGTATGTCAATCGCGTTTAGGGATTCATTACCATCATTAACTGAATATCAAGAAACCTCAAATGGAGGTTAAAATTTCAATACTTGTATCCATTGACTTTTTGCGCATGACTACAAATCTGAATGACATTTTTGCTTCCAACATAATCTGTTTGATTAAAGAGACATGTCAGAAATTTCTATTTAGATTGAACCACATAAATAGGGAAAAAGAGAAGGATCGGAAGAAAAATGGACCTTTTATCATCTACAAATAACCTTATACCACACTCACCTTCTATTTGGTGCCAAGCACGGCCTTACTGCTTCAAGGCTTCAAGAAATCTATGTTGTTCTTTTTCTGTCAATTTCTCTCTCAGTTCTGTCCATTTCTCGGTCTTAGAGAATCATTATCGTCGAGTAGCTTTTCTTGAGTTCTCAGAGCATGAACATCCACTTGTGCTTTTGGCAGTTCTTAATAACAATCCTGTATATGTGTTTAATTTGTTAGATATTGCATGCATATTTCTGGTGCCTTTAGCATTTTAGTTTTCTGCCTTTTCTCACTAAATTTATCTATATACAGAGACTTTTGGTCCCGACCATCGTCCAAGAGTGGAGTTTGCTCTTCATAATATCCAAATAATAAAGCTTCGCCAAAAGATTCAGCAGCAATGTTTTAACACGAACAAAGAAGATTTGCAGAAAAATGACAATACAAATGAATGGGATACCCAAAATAAACAATCAAGAAAATGCAACGCCATAGGAAAAGTGTTATCAGTGGAAGAGAATACCGACGAAGCTAAAACAAGCGTGTCAGAGGTGCCAATAATTGAGATCAACCAAAAAACAGAGGTGTTAAAGTAGTACATCTACAACCGTGAAAGAAATTTGTGTTAATTGTCCTCAATTTAATTGTCACTATTTTGAATTGAAGTGCTATCTTTTTGAACAAATGTCAAACTTACATTTTATTACATTTATTATTAATAGGTGAAGTTAGCTTCTTCACCACTCATGCAAACAGAATATATGTAAATCTAGATATAGATTACATACAATCTTTGGTTCAAAAGTTTACAACCATGTCTATAAAAGTACAAATTATTGAAAGGTCTAATGTTAATAACATTTCGATTGAGGAAGAGATGATTTTGAATCCGATGGACATTAAGGAGTTGTTTGATTCTGAGTGAAGTCCTGAAATATAGGTTATTTAAATATTTTGCTTCTTAAGTTTGTAGATTTCTATTTCAACAATTTTATTTACTATATTAATTATGGAGTTCAACTCATTTTAAAGTTGAACATGATAAATAAATATGTTGATAAGTTAACTTATTCAAATATAAACAGGTATCTGCTAATGTCTTATTGGGTAACTTGAAAGATCCTGAGGATGAACTAGACATCACCGATGGTGGTAGAAGTAGAAAAAAAGACACCTAATCATATACGACGAATAATTAAGTGTTGAAGATGCAAATAAATTTAATTAGATAGATTATTGTTGCTCCACACTTTCAACTAATATTTAATCTTACACAAAATTGTTTCAAACTGTTATCATTTTTAGTTTTTTTTTCTAGTAGACGTGTTGATGAATAAATTTGTTTGTTAATGTCATTTAACATAATTGATATGATAATATTCATACTTTTATGATTATTTTTTGGCTTACATAATATCCTAATTATTAGATATAATCGATATGATGATATTTATACTTGTATGAATATTTTTCGGTTTACATAATATCCTAATTTACTCATATTTATCCAATATTATATACTGATATACCATTGATTATACTTTTTGATAATATAGGTGAATTAGAAATTTGTTTGATCATATTGTGAATTTGAAAGGCCAAAATGTAAAATAATAATATTTAATACAATTTGACGCCTCATAATTATATAACTACATTAAAAATTGAAAAAATACTAAATTATTTTCTAAATATGGAAATAACTGTAATGCTAATCACGTCTAATTAAAAAAAGAATATTTTATTTATTTGACAATAAATAGAGCCAATAAGGTTTCTGCCTGTCATGGAAAAGATATTTGTCAGCCAAGTAATGGGGGCGTCATCAAGCGTAGTATCTACAAGCAAAGGACAAACAAATATGACACCTAAGAATATGAATGAAAAGTCAAGCCCCTGGTAGTGCAACTGAAGTATGTAAGGGCCGTAATGATGTTATTATTGATAGTGTTCCATCAACTAAGGCTCATGAAGTTGGCTAATGATGAATCAAACATGGTCAATAATGCGAAGGTTGTGGTCAATCTTCCTCGCAACCGAGCACGTAATAGGACCAATAAGAACCAGCAGAAGCTTCATCTTGTCATGGCCAAGTTATTAACCACTGGAAACCTCTACTATGTTATAGATGGTCCTCTGAAAACAAACTCTTTGTCACAATAGGCTAAGGTCCACGTACAATCTACACTCATTTCACGGGGTATGTTCTTATTTTTGTTGTCATTATTATTTTTATTATTATTAGTTGCTATATTTTTTATGTCGTGATTTTTTTTCATATCTACTTTGATTTATAGAACCCAAATCGAGGATTGGAACCTCCCTCCTGAATGGAAGTAGGGGTAATGTGTGAGTATATTTCACTTGTGGGATTTCACTATTATTATTTTTGTTGTTGTTGTTGTTGTTTGATTCATTGATTTGGGCTTCCGTTAAAGATTCGATCTTGATGTTTATTTACTGATTTTGTAGTTGTCAGGAAATTCTTATGGTCCAGGTGGTACGACCGACAGGGCAAAATATAGACATGAAAAATATGGGTTTTACGTACCTATTGGATCTGCAACTGAGAGTTTTCCCATAGAGTCGAGGGGTGGCGATGAAAAACATAATAATAATAAGCAAGGAAAAGCACATGGCATGTCTAGGTAGTGGGTTTAAACCGAATTTATATAGTATACTGCCATTACTGGGCCCTTTCAAATGATTACAACTTCAGTTGGGGATAGCTGATTTCGGAAGTGTTGATTTCTACGGATATGCTACAATTGTTCACTTCTTAGAGTCATTCCACGACTGCAAATATAGACGTGATGAATATCAATTGTACATAGTTGCTGCTGATACAGTTTCTAGATAGCTAACTCCAGCTTAACATGTAGATGTTCACACATTGGCAGCAGCTGATAAGTTTGGGAATATCTACTTTGTGAGATTACCTCAGGACGTCTCAGATGAGATTTAAGTAGATCCTACTGGTGGAAAGATAAAATGGGAGCAGGGGAAGGGGAAGCTTAATGGATCCCCAAACAAGGTTGAATGAATAGTGGGATTTCATATTGGTGATGTAGTCTCTTGCCTGCAAAGGGCATCACTTATTCTAGGAGGGCCCGAATGTATAATCTATAGTACTGTGATGGTTCGCGTTGGGGAAATATTTCCATTTACATCGAGGGATGATGTTGAATTCATCACTCATTTGAAGATGCATTTAAGTCGAGAGTTTCCACCTTTATCTGGCAGGGATCACATGGCCTACAGGTCTACCTACTTGTCAGTTAAGGTAGGCATGTACTTGCTCAATCATCTATTTTCTTTAATGTTCCAAATTCAAATGTGCAAAATTCTCTTTACCTACTTCGTTTGATATCCTGGTTAGTGCAAACATGTACTGGTATGGTAGATAAAAATCGTTCAATTTCCTTGGGTATTTGATGTTGATGTTGAAGTATAACTGGGTTGTCTTTAGCTACTTTACAAAACTTGGTTGATAGGAACTCAACGTGATGTGGCCTATATCACCATTAAAATATTTTATACATTCATTTCATCATGACTAGATTATCAAATGACCTGAATCATAGTTCCATGATAAATTCGATTAATACGAGAATGCATCATTTCAATAATAACATCTATGCAGTTGAAGAACCAACCTTGGATACATGTGAAGTTGGCGACTTGTTGTAAAATAGAGCGAGGTGTTCAACTTAAGTTGCTGCTTTAAAGTTTGATTTTTCTTCACTTCCAAATGCCTCAAAATAGCACCAATCAGGTATATCAGTTGTACCAACAATTAGAGAAAGGTGCAGACTGGGTTCCTACCAGCTGCAATAGCAAACTTGTCTGCTGCCTAGACAGGTACATTATTTTATCAACTTAGACACTTCATACATATATCATTGATATGAAGAAAAACCATTTAAGTATCATACATTTTCTTTTAGAGGATTGATTTTCCAAATATTCAATCAACTAATAGTTTTTATCTCAAATAATTACTTATTTTCTTAATTTTACTTTTTCTCCCAACTTAAAAACTTTATGAAATATTAGCTATTAGTTGAACGACAATGATAATATAATACCTATTTTTCTTCTTTTCTTAATAGTTTTCCGAGCACTTCATATATTCAACATATCCGACCTCCCTCAAACCAACCTTAAAATTGCCAATAGATTAACCTCTTGATTACGTGAATCATTTTGTTTATCTGAAGGAAAAGAAGATTAATTTACAAAATATTGTATAAACGCTGAGGTTAAAGAGAAGATATTTACTTCACACATTGATTTGCAGCAAGCTGTCCCTGAAAACCACAACTGCATATGGAGAATGGTACAATTGTTTTGCTGTAGAAAGCAGACAAGGAAACACAACACGTTGGAGAAGATGATGCTCTATACTCGGAGTAGGTACAAATAACGTCCCACATAGCTACAATCATCGCAGACAGATTAAAAGTTGAAAGATATCAGTGAACTAAAGTTACAATATGGCAACGGAAGATTGATTGAAGCTTAGTTTACTTACCAACTTCTTTAGTCTTTCGACGTCCTTTATCTACACTGAACTTTCTTGGAGGGACTGGAAAGGGCTGACCATATGTATAGCTAGGAATCCCAAATGTGAAGTTTTCAAGTATACGAGGACCAGATCCATCATCAGAAGCACTTCCAATGCCCATCTCAAAAGAAGTACCATATCTTCCGAGATCCTGAGTCATGGATGTCAGCACTTCACCCTTGCAGCAATTTGTAGTCTGCATATTATATGAAACTCCAGGAAGGAGGTTAACAATCACGGGCTTTTTATCACAACATTATGGGCTTCCTCTGATGGCAGAACAATCACCTTGCCCTGTAGTTTCAGCACCCCACATATCCCATATTACTTCCTTACCATGCCAACTCCAGCTTAACTTCCAAACAGGTTGCTCTACATGGCCGAAAAGTTAATAGTTGAAGATTGAGACTCTAATTTGGGATAGACAAAAGAGTTCAAACTTAGAAAGAACATTTTGATAGTTGAAGATTGAGACTCTAATTTGGGATAGACAAAAGAGTTCAAACTTAGAAAGAACGTTTGCCTATTCGTCTCTATTTCCCATTGAATGAGATATGATATTTCAGATAAAGTTTTTGAAGGATGTAAAAAAATGACAAATAGTGGCAGAGAATCATTCTCATGGAGTATCTTTTCTTGATTTCTCAGAGTAGGAACATCTGCTTGTGGTTTTGACAGTTCTTAACAACAATCCTGGTATGTGCGTTTACTTTGGTAGATATTGCATGCATATTTCTGGTGACTTTAGCATTTTAGGTTTCTAGTTTTTTTGACTACTTAAATTATCTATATACAGAGACTTTCGGTCCCAACCATCGTCCAATTATAGAGTTTGCTCTTCCTAATATCCAAACAATGAAACTTCGCCAGAAGATTCAACAGCAATGTTTTAACACGAGAAAAAAAAATTTGTAGAAAAATAACAATACAAATGAATGGGATACCCACAGTAAAAAATTGAGAAAATGCAACGCCACAGGAGATACGTTATCAATGGCAGGGAATACCGATGAAGCTAAAAACAAGCATATCAGAGGTGCCAATGATGGAGATCAACTGAAAAACAAAGGTGTTAAAGTAGCCATCTCTGCAGAAGTAGACGAATAGAAGAACAAGAAAGGTAAAAAGCTTAGAGGGGAAAAACAACAGCTAAAAGAGAATCAAGAAGAAACCAACCACGGCTTAGGTAATGAAAGTTTAGATAATATTGCACTCTAGGTTGAACCTAAAGAAGATGTTGTAGTGAGAACAAAGAAGATGAAGTTTGAGGATAAAACAAACCAACTGAAACAAAATATCGGTGTACAGAACAAGAAAAAGGCCAACAACAAAAAAGACCCCCTTGGACGAGATAGAGTAGACAAGCTAGATATGCTTATTGAACAATATACATCCAAATTCATACACAACATTTCTAATCAAACCGATGGTAACCAGTTTTAAGCTGCTTAAGAGGTGGTTCCAACCAAATTACATATGACAATATTGTGGTGAACTTTAATGGTATGAAGAATGGAAAAATAAAACAGTATCGATAAAAAAGCCAATATTCACATTTTGTTATACGGAATGAGGCCAAGTCCAACTACCGTTATTGAATGAACCACCAACATATCTCAAGTACCTTTTGGGAAAATAATCTGGAAAAGTAGGTACCAATTTTCATAAACATATCAGGGCTTATAACTCATTATTTGCATTTACATCTATGGGAGGCCAAGTGGATGGATCTATCAATCGCTCAAAGGGGCCTTATGTTTTCAGGATGAGCGGTCAGAATTACCATCGCATAGGATCTTTATTGCATGAAATAGGTAAAACCCCACAGTTTGCTCAGCTATATATATATGATACTGAGAATGAGATAACCAACAGAATGAATTGTTTGTCACAAGGAAACATTGATCCCAAAATTGTCCACGCCTTATCCAAAATGCTGGACGAGCATAATATTTTGGTAAAACATTTTAAATGGCTAGGGATAGATATAAATAGCATCCCGAATCTGAATTTTGCCTGCGTATTCTATCTAACAGGACAAGGAATGGTCGACAATACAACGTACCCACCACTTCTGAATTAGCGGGATTAATTATTGGTGATCTTACAGAGAAAAAATTCCAATGAGATTTTATTGTAGAGCATCAAAAAAGGGACTTCAAAGAATTACAGATTTACAACCAACTTTCATGTCTATGACAAATCCATTAATACACCCGTTTGGTGAAGATGGATACGGACTTGGAATTAATTTGGCAGAGGTGAACAACAAGACTCAAAAGCAGCAAAATTTATCGATGAGAGAGTTTTATTGCTTCAGGATACAACAAAGATTAAATGAGGGCCATACTCTTACTGGAGGGTAGACTATTACAACAATATATTTTCACATTAATTATGTAGGTTTATATACTATTGAGTTTCAGAAAAGAAGACTGCCTCATGTACATATATTTCTCTTCCTGCATCCCACATTAAAAAGTTCGTCCATCGATCATATCAACACAATTATAACAGCTGAAATACCGACTATGGAAGTTAATCCAGATGGTTATAATGCTGTAAACAACTACATGTTACATGGACCTTACGGAGACCACAATCCCCAATGCCCATGTACGAAGCAAGGGAATTGCAGCAAGTATTTTCCAAAGAAGTTCAATAATCAAACAAATTTTGATGCAAATGTATTTCCCATTTATAGGAGAAGGAACACAGGTACTCAAGTCAAGAAGAAAATGTCCTCTTAGAAAATAGATATGTTGTCCCTTACAACAGGAATTTGATTGTCAAATTTGATGCACACATAGATAAAAGCTAAGCAATTACTCAAGGTCAGTGAAGTATTTATTTAAATATATCAATAAGGGATCTGATAGAGCAACTACCATAATAGAATTTATTGATACTGCTGAACTACATGATAAGATAAAAAGATATTTAGACTGCAAATACATATCAGCTACAGAAGCTTATTGGAGGATATTCAAATTTGACATACATCATAGAGAGCCAGCAGTTGAGCGTTTGCCATTCTATTTACAAGGAGAAAACACCATAGTATTTGAAGAGGAAGAACGACCTGAAAACATAATAAGAAGACCTAATATAGTAAAAACAAAATTCACGGAATGGTTCACGATGAACCAAAAAAATGATGATGCACGAGAACTGACATATTCAAAATTTCCTACGCATTGGGTTTGGGATGCAAATGGGAAAAATAGAATAGAAGAAAAATGGGCAAGGCAGTTGGTAGAATTTACTTAGTACATCCTGCAAGTAGAGAACGGTTTTACAGGAGAATGCTACTGAATTTCGTCAAAGAAAGCACTTCCTTTGAAAGTATAAGAATAATAAACGTAGTAGTATCGTACAAAACTTATAAGGAGGCATGCTACGTATTAGGGTTATTGGAGGATGACAAAAAGTGGAATGACTGCTTGGCTGAAGCAGCATGTTGGGCATCAGGAAATGAACTTAGAAATCTATTTGTCACGATACTAATTCACTATCAAGTATCTTATTCAGCCAAATTATGGAGGACCAACTATGAAAGTTTATCAAAATATATAACGTCATTACAGTGAAAGAGATTTCAAGTAAAAGATTTATAGCTAACTGAAAAATAGCTCGAAGCATATACATTATTTGAGCTTGAGACCATACTTGTAAAGATGGGAAAAAGTTTGAAAGATATAGATAGAATGTCACTTCCAGATTCTGCTTTGCTGAGTGACAGGGGAAACCGTCTAATTAATGAAGAACTAGACTATGACAAAGAAGATTTAAAGGAAGTGCATGACAAATCATTTACACTATTAAATGATTGTCAAAAGTCAGCGTATGAAGCAATAATGGCATCAATTTCCAATGAAGAAGGACGTTTATTTTTTATAATGGGACATGGTGGTACTGGAAAGACATTTCTATGGAATACAATAATTTTGAAGCTGAGATCTCAATCAAAAATAGTTCTCCCAGTTGCTACTTCCAGAATAGCAGCATTATTGTTACCAAATGGTAGGACAGCTCATTCACGGTTTCATATTCCTTTGGACATAAGTGCGGAATCAACTTATGAAATAAAACAAGGAAGTCAGTTAGCTGAACTACTGCTAAAAACTTCTTTGATCATCTGGGATGAAGCACCAAATGGCAAATAAATTCTGTTTTGAAGCCTTAGATAGGACGCTAAGAGATATCCTTCGAGTTAAATATGAAAACAATTTTGACAAACTATTTGGAGGTCTTACAATCATATTTGGTATGGATTTCCGTCAAATACTACCACTAATTTCAAAGGGAACATGCGCTGATATTACAGATGCTTCGCTGAACTCTTCATACTCTTGGCCATTTTTAACCATGTATGAGTTGAAGAAAAATATGCGACTTTCTAGTGGCAAAGTAACTGACCGTAAGGCTGCTAAAATTACCACTTTCGACAAATGGTTGTTACAAATTAGAGATGGATCTTTTTATGATGATGTGAACAATGAGCTCATTAAATTTCCTCCTGATATATGCATCACATCATCGAATGATCCAATCGATTCAATTGTTGAGGCTGTTTAACCATCTCTCTTACAGAATTACAATGACCCAGCATATTTAAAAGAAAGAGCAATACTAACACCTAAAAATAAAATGGTGCAGGAGTTGAATGATACAATTATGAAAATGATACCAGGTGAAGGAAGAACATATTTTAGCTTGGACAATGTTTGTAAAGAAAGTGTGAACACTAACGATGAAGATCTGTTGTACCCACCAGAATTTTTAAACAGCCTAAGATTTCCCGGCATCCCTAATCATGACATACACTTAAAAGTAGGCACTCCAGTTATGCTTCTCAGAAATCTAAACCAAAGAGAAGGCCTTTGCAACGGAACAAGATTGATTATTACACATCTTGGTATTGGTCAGCTAGCGCAAATATCATCTCCTAAAAGAATCAGCTCAAGAGTAACAATACCAAGAATTACTATGTCTCCCAATGATTCTAAGTGGCCATTCAAGTTGAAGAGACGACAATTGCCTTTAGCACTATGTTTTGCCATGACAATTAATAAAAGTCAAGGACAGTCTCTTAACCATGTTGGATTGTATCTTCCAAAACAAGTATTCACACATGGCCAATTATATGTAGTGATATCTCGAGTAACAACAAGACAAGGATTAACTCTACTAAATATTGACGACGACATGAACGATCCTGTATTCATTAAAAATATTTTTTACAAAGAAGTATTCCAAAATATATCTCCACAAGTTAAAACAAGCACAAGGTATTCCTTTCTTTATCTCCATAATATTATTTTATCATACAAATAATTAAATTATTAAGCTCATCTACCGTTGGCTTTATTTTGGGATAATTAGGCATACAAATCATGAGTGATGGCATAGATGAAGTAACAGAAGCTCACCGCAATGATATACAACCAAAGGACTTTGAGATAACCACCAATTGACACTATTTTATTTTAACTTATATTTGGATTATTATAAATGTTTCGCTCTTTCAACACAACTTTGCACAAACTTGCTTCTGGAATTATTTAGTTCTACTTTAAATTTTTTGGTATTTCGTTGAATACCACGTTTAAAGACCTCAATCTCAACTTTTTCTTTCAATTGCATTGATCTTGGTATAAAGACATTATAACCTCATAAAACCTTTGTCCAGTTCTTTACTGAGGTCTTTATATTCATAGAATGACGTACTTTATTCTCGTGGTTCTCATACAAACCGATAAACATTGGCAGTTTTTCAAATCTGAGAATATCATGCTCTACAGTTTTTAGATTGGTCTACATATCTGCAATTATTGCATCCTTATGGTAACAATTCTGGAAATCTTGTACATCCATGTTACATTGTCTTAAACTGGTTTTCCTGGTTGTGTGAAGTGAAGTTAGACATGTGGACGCCTCATTCTTTGCTAATTAGTCGGCTATGCTGTAACATATCTGGTTACAAAGAAGATCATTTATACTTTGTTGTGTAGTTATTTCTCTAGGAGTTTTACATTCTTTTATTAATTCAATGTACAAGCCAAACACAAGATACGGATGAAACTACCACATTTAAAAAACTCAATCTCAACTTTGTCTTTCAATTGTGTCGATTGTGGTATAAATAGCTTATAAGGTGATAAAACAAGAGGCTGATGAAACTTCCATATTTAAAAAACTCAATCTCAACTTTGTCTTTCAATTGCATCAATCGTGGTATAAATAGCTTATAAGGTGATAAAGCATTGGTCCAGTTCCTTTTATTAGTGTCTTTATATTCAGAGAATGACTTACTTTATTCTTACAGTTCACATACAAATTGAAATACATTGTCAGTTTCTTAAGCTATGCAGCTTTGTGTTCCATTTTTATATCTTTAATACTTGGTGAATTCTCTAGAAAAGATCATCCACCTTTGCCTTGTGGTGATGGGGTTATCAATGAGCTAACAATTATTGCGATAGATCATTCAGTGGACATAGGGAGACCTAATGAGGCAACATGGTTGTTTGTCTTTAGCCCTCCAAATGAGTTCAATCTATTAATGTACTTAACTTTTGTTGTTTTCTGGAAAGATTTCTGCCTGTGCCTACAATAGTTGTTGAGCTTACTATTGCTGCTAAGAATGTACTCATTCTTGCCATTGTTTTTTGACCATCATGTATCTGCTTTTTCAAAATATGGACTTCTCTCAGTGAAAATCCTTTCATAACTGGTACCAATATGTGGAATTTTAATGTGTAAAATATGTGTCTTGTGTTGCAGAACTGCTTTTGAATGCCTATACAAAATTGCTACTTACACAATGAGCTTAGTCTATTTATAACTGACTTAACTATTTTTAGTTGAAGTATTTAAAGAGAGAGAGTCTTCTAAAAGAATTCCTTGATGGGGGGTATTTGTTCATGTAAAAGAGAACACTATGCTGATGAGAACATAACTGGAAGAGGCTTCTCCAGTAGATACTTCAAATTTAGGAGCTTAAAATGGCTCGACTCCTCTATTTTAATGCCTTCCATGTATTGTCAATTTCAATAAAGTAGCTATCCATCCCTCCTTTAGTTATGCATTCCTAAAATATGTGAGGTAACTAATTCTCTTCGCTACATCTCTTTGAGGACTATGGTTGAGTACTTGTGTTTCTTCGACAACTCTTATACTCGCTGTATAAATAGGAAATCACCAAATATCATTCATTTATGATGCTACCAAGGGAAATAAGCTAGTATTATACCATCTGGTGGACTCATGCAGCCTTTCTGATAACTGTATAGACGCTTTCAAATATTGCGCCCTGCCGGTAAAGTCCTTGCTTGTATTGACAGTTAGAATCTTACCTATTCTTCAATAGTAGATCTGTTTATTTCATTTGATGGTTTTGTTGTTATTGATAGGATATGTGCATGGGAGAATGTACAAGAGTGATGACAAATGAATGGACGTTATATCTTTACAAGGATCATTATTACTATCTGTATATATACCTACCACTAACGTTACACATTTTGGTATAAGCCTCTTACGGAATTGCTCAAACCTCCAACCTTTAAGATTGGATTACTGTGACAAAATTTCAGCCCGTAGCATAGAGCATATTGGTGGTAATTATTTCTACCCCGGTTGATGATATATCGTATGTTAATCTATTCTACTTCTGCGACTAATTTGGCAAACAAAAATTGTGTCTTCTGAAGGGAATATAATTTCTTTTAATTGCCGTCTGTCATGGGGCATTTGACTTACCTATTTGCTTTCAACTGTCATTTCTCTTCTGACTTATTTAGTTCAGCTTCTATCAATTTCGTTCGAATTAGCATAATTGCCAAGGATCTTTTTCTCTGTAACATTTTTGGAATACCAACCACTACAGAGTTCTCTATTTTTTAGAAAGAAAAAAATATATCTGAATAATCCATCCGACAAGAACTTCAAGTTTAAAGTTGAGAACGAGAAATTAGGAGTCACAAGCTTAAGCCATCAAAAACAGGTGCTTTCTTTCAAAATATATAGGCACCATGTCTTATGGAGGCATCTATAACTTTAAATTATTTAAGTTCCTAGACTGCAAGTTGGTTGTTTGCTTGAAGAAGTAGCTAGTTGTTGTTTTCATATTTTATAGTCAAGAGTTCATATACATATTGTATCAGTCACATTTCAAGTTTAGTGGTCAGCTCTTGTGGTCTGGCCCTTCCACGTACCCCGTGCATAGCGGGAGCTTTAGTGCAACGGCCAGCCCTTTTTTTAATGTTTCTAAGATGGTCAAGGTTGGATTTTTGAGTGGAATTTTAGAGGGATTTGTCTAATATGGTTATTTTCAAGTTTAGTGGGCTGTAAGCTGATCAAGATTAGATTTTCAGTGGAGTTTTGAAAGGGGTTTGTCTAATACGGTTAATTTCAAATTTTTAGCGTCAGTTCGAGGATTAGGATAGAAAGTTAGTTAGTAGTCGTGCACTTTTTCGTAGGGTTTAGTATGTCTTTTTTCTTCTTCATTGTGTTTGTTGATGTTAATTTCAACTTTACTGGTTTGTAAGATGTTTAAAGATAGGAATTTTGAGCTGAATTTTACAAGGCGTTTGGCTAATAGGTTAATTACAACTTTAGTTCTTTGAAAGATGTTCAAAATTGGATTTTTAAGCTGATTTTTAAAGGGGGTTTGGCTTATATTGGTTAATTTTAAGCATTTAGTGGGAGTTCAATGATAAGGTAGAAGGTAGTTAGAAGTCGTTTCAAAAGGAAGATACAAGATTTAGTATAAGAAAGGTCCTTTTGCTCGGCTTCTTCATTATGCTTATGGAAAAATAGCTACTCCGGTATAAAGGTTACTTCTTAAGCTTTTATGGGTTATTGTATTTTTTCTTCTTAATGGTGTTTATTGACGTTAAATTCAACTTTAGTGGTTTTTTAGATGGTTAAATATTGGATTTTTGAGCTGAGTTTTACAAGGGACTTGGTTAATATGGTTAATTTCAATTTTAGTTGTTTGTAAGATGCCTAAAATTGGAATTTTGAGCTGACTTTTAAAAGGGGTTTGGATTCAGCTTTAGTGGTTTGTGACATGCTCAAAATTACATTTGAGCAGTTTAGTATGAGTTCGAGGATTAGGATAGAAGGTTAGATAGTAGTCGTTCCCTATTTCAAGATTTCACAAGGAAGATACAACCTTTAGTATGAGAAGACTCATCCTGCAGAGCTTCTTCATTATGCTCAAGCCAAGACTGTAACAAAGGTATAAAGATTATCTTTGGATGTTTGTTGTATTTATTGATGGTAATTTCAACTTTAGTGGTTTGTAAGATGGCCAAGATTGCATTTTTGAGCTGACATTTAGAAAGGTTTTTACTAATATAGTTAATTTCAAATATAGTGGTTTGTAAGATGTTCAAAGTATGAGAAGACTCATCCTTAGGACCCTTTTTCTTATGCTCAGAGAAAGACTGTAACTCAGGTATAAACATTATCTTTGGATGTTTATTGTGTTTATTGATGGTAATTTCAACTTTATCATAATTCGGATTTTCAGGTAACCCTTGATCATCTCAAGGATACGCCAACACAGGCGCAACCCCAATCATCATCAACTTTAAGAGTGAGCAGCAGTGTTAGGTCAGCTGCAGCAAGGCTCTTAGGTGGAAATGGTAGTAAAACACTTAGTTTTGTTGGACAAAATGGTGGAAGTGTATAGTGGCATAACTGGTAGAGCTGGATCATTTGGCGTATCAAGTACAAGTAATTTTGCGGATAATTAAAATTTTGATGGCAAAGGAACCTACTTAGTGTTCAATGTTGGTGGTGCAATTTTTGTCAACGACTTCAATTCTCAAGATATGGTAAGCTCATCAACATGTGTGCACTCTGAGATGATAGATTTACTAATATGGATTATGAGAGATTTATTGTCCAATATAGGTACAGCTTCTAGTAGGTTTCGTTTTACAATCAAAACTTTTGATTTTACACTTGCACTTTATTCATTATCTTTACGGCAACAATTACAACATATTGGAAAGAATCTTATTGGACCACAACATTACAACAAGAATAGTGTTGAGCATAATGAAGAAGGCCAGCAGGATGAGTATTCCCATACTCAAGCTTGTACCTTCCTTTTGGACTCTTTAAAATAGGTGATTGTGCATTATTACTGTTGTTGTTTTCATGTACTGATGATGATGACATTGAATTACCACTAACCTCTGAATTCATCATTCCTCCTATCAACAAATGTAAAATAAAACTTTTTTTCTTATACTACATAAACAAATGAAGAGTTAGGACGACCACAACATAAATAAATCTAAATAGAATATAAAGAAAATATAAAATTGATCGAAGAAAATAATAAATATTTTATCACCGCGAGAAGCGCAGCCACTTTTTCTAGTACATGAATGAATTTACAAAATATATTAGGTGTACGTATTGAAATAGGGAAGGAAAACAAATTAACTAATCTAACAAATCCTAAACCATCTGTCTACACGTATATATATATATATATATATATATATATATATATATATATATATATTTAAAAAAAAATAGGGAAGGAAAACAATTTGCCTTAGCCTATTAAAAACATCACAGAGTTATACATCTAAACAAATTCTATATTTAATCACTTTTACATGTAAAATTAGGATTCTGCAGTTTAAAATCACTTTATTTGAGCAATAGATACATTCTGCAATTAATTGTTAAAATCACTTTATTTGAGCAATAGATACATTCTGCAATTAATTGTTATTCTCCAATTCACTATTAATTAATTACGTTTGTCTGCAATTATATTATATTATTAAATATGAATAAATCATATTTTAACTTGTCATATATTTAGAAATTTTACTTCTCATATATTTAGGAAGAAAATTGAGAAATATGTGAACCGGTCTAAGAGAAAATTGGGTATTAAAAAAAATTATAATTATGTGATATAATTTAAATAGGGAAAATAATTTATATAAGGTAAATTTTAATGAAAAGTTCATAAATATTAGGATTTCCTACCTAATTCAATAAGGAAAGTAATAAAATTTTAATAAATTTTAAAATTCTAAATATTAAATTTCCTTGTTGAAAACCTTAATTCCCATAGTGGAATTGCAACAATTACGTTGCTAAAGTCTTCCATATATAGTATATGGAATGGTTTATGCAATTCCAATTTTAACTTGAGTTTCCATATGAAATTATCAAAAAAATCATTAATAATTTATTTATATAATTAATACAAAATATAATCAAATGACTTTTTCTTTTATATTTTACCATATATTCTTCTCTTATCATTTATTTTAGGACTCTACAATTTTGAAATATATTTTCTCTTATTATATAATTTAGGATTTTTTAATTAAATATTGTAAAAATAATAATATAATACTTTAAGAAAAATAGGTAAAAGACAATTTTGTCTATTGTAAAGTCTTTTAATGAAGGACAAAAAGTTTAAATCATTTTTCTAAGGGTCTTCACACTTTTAATATATTATAGAATTATAGATATAGATATAGATTATAGATTATAAATATATAACTTTTCTAAGGGTCTTCACACTTTTAATATTATATAGAGAGAGATTATGATATAGATTATAAAAGAAAACTTGTGAATTATGACTCAAAACTATAAATTTATCTATCCAACCTCTCATTAAAGACATTCTTTAAAGAGCTTGTTCATGAATATAAGGAAATTAATTTCTGAACACGTATTTTGCATGAGTATCCCCTTTTAATTTTTAATTAATGTTATATGTATTTGTAAAATTATGCATACATATTCTATGAGTATTAATTGAGCTAAAAATTAGAAAAAAAGATATACAAAAGATTAGCTAAATTAAGATATATAAAAGATTAGCTAAATTACATATTCTTAAATCTCGCTTGAATAAAGTCAGAAGTCCTACTTTATTATATACACTAAAATATAAAACTTTACTAGAATCTTATTTACCAGAAGCTAATAATTTAGGATAATACAATGAATCCTATCTTCTTATATTGTAAAAAATGAAAATTTAAAGATCAACCGAAGCCGAATGAATATATAGCCCCATAATGGCAATATAAAAATATATCCCGAATGAATTACATGCTCCAGATCATGGTAGGTGTGTGTAAACACCTCTAATTATGGAATTAACAGAAAGTATTCATCGTTAAACACATAGAAGAAATCTGAACAAATTTTTGATGATTAACCAAATCAAACGAATATATGTTTCTTGATAAAACTTGAAAATGAAGAAAAATATAGATGCACATTCATCAATTTCGCCCAAGCGTTCAAAAATACTAAAATACTATCCGAATTTACAACTTTTCTACTAGAATTAATTGGCAACAAAACTATCAGATGATAACACAAAGAGCAAAGAGAAGTGACACAGGAAAGTTCTTATGAGTGCATCATATTTATAAGCCAAAAGTATGTAAAACTTCCGTAGAAATTCAGAAGTCATTTTGGAGTTAAAATGCCTTTTTATTTTATAATTAGCCGTTACAAATGAGTGAAACTATGGATGCATAGTATAAATATGTAGATACATAGTATAAATATCTTCCCCTTCTTCCCTCATCAACCACCATTAACCCTTTTTCTCAAGCCAACAAGTTAGATTGAAATGGTCGAATGAAAAAAAATTGATTGTTGAGCTTGTCAACCATCTCCGGTTGTAATACATCCTCCTATTTTCTGGTGGTAATGCATCCTCCTATTTTAAGTTAGTTGTTATATTTTGTTTTTTAAGAGTCAAAGTATGTTAATTTTGATTATTTTTTTTATTTTATCGATATGAGAAAAATTGTAATTTATAGTACTTATAATAGTATTCTATCTTTAGCTATTGAAAATTAATTAAATTGACTCTTCATAAATGAAACATGAAATTAACAACTAATTTGGAGTAGATGGAGTTATTGATAATGTGAATAATCAAGAGGGAGCAATTGATGGTCACTCAAGCTACATCAAATGACTGCAGGTAGGTGTCACTTTTTCTTTCGTAAAGATGAGTTTAAAAGCATAAAATTTTTCAATCTATAATGGCTAAGAAGAAACCGGGCTAAGAAGAAATCTGCGTAGGAAAAAAAGTTTACTCCCTTTGAGAAATATCAGAAGGTATGAACCTTAGTGTTTTCTTGGTGTTTGCTTTCATGTGTATCCTAATTACACTTCTGCCTATTTTTGCTTATTGTGTGGAAACTATTTTTCATGATTTATTGTATATTTACTCTCATGAATGTTTCAATTTTTGTTTTTTTATTGCAACCAGTTTGATTTCATTTGTTAGCAGTCTCTTATGTTGCATTTCTGAATAACATCTAAGTATTCCTGTTTTAGGGATATGATTTTCATCTTATTTTTCGAATTTCATAGGGTATTTGTTGTGTCATTCTTGAATCTAGAAGGTAAAATGTTTTATAATATCTCTCTTCTTAATTGATTTTGTAATGCATGTTCTCTTTTTATTTTTAGTGTCAAATTCTAAATTGCCTCTATGGACGCTCTCTGAAGAGGTCGCAGCTTTTGAAAATTTTAGAGTGCGGCTCATTAGGCATTATTCAAAAGATTTTTCATTCTTTCGTCCTCCATCGCTGTGTGCGTTTAATTAACTAAAAGGTTTAGTCAATAGTTCTTAAACGTTTGGCTCATTTTGTAGATTCATTAATTAATTTGTGTCAATTTGGTTATCGATGCTTCAAGATCCCAAAAATTCTATCCAACCGGATTTCTATGCTAACAAGATTTCTGATTTCTTCTTCATCAAAGCGGTCGCAGTTTGATCATGTCCACTGATTACATATGGTGATTTCATTCTTTGTAATGTACTCCTTTCGTCCCAAATTATCCGTCCCAAATTTTCAAATTTGATTTCTTATTTTATTTATCTTTTTTCATTAATCAAGACAAGACAATTTTCCCCATTATACCCTTAGTAATTGATTACTCCTTGTTACTAGCATTGAATTATCAAATCTTGAAAAATATTGCAAAGACTTTGGTAATCCTATAATTCTAATTATCCATGCAAAAAGTGTTTTGGTATCATCCATATAATAACTCCATCAATATTGGAACTAACAACATGATACAATTAATAGGAACAAAATGATAAAGTTACATTACCAATCATTATTTTTCTAATAGCCGTGTCATCTCAATTAGGGATGGGTAATTTGGGATGAAGCGAGTACTTCATTTGTGCATCCAGTTTTTCTTTTAGCAGCAAGATTGGAGGTTGAAATTAGGTATATAAGAAACTAAATAATGCAATGTAAAGAATACCATTTAAACTTTCTAGATGTATGAAAAAGTATGAGGTCTATGTTTAAGTACTCCTATTATGAATCATGATGTAGTGACGAGCGGATTTGGACAAATTTCATTACTCGTATTGATTTTTATTTTAGGAATTACTCCCCTCGCCCGAGGATAAGGGAAAAACATTATATTATCTATGAAAGACTATGAATTCATTCAATGTACTCCTCACCCAAAGGTAGATCTCATCTTTTTCTTTTTGAGATTCTTAGATTTTGTTTCATGTTTTTTTATGTTTCATATATATTTATAGAATTAGACCACCCAATTTATTCGAACGATAGTAGTTATCTTGGATCCTTGGAAATCGTCACAGGTACGATGGGTGTATATATTTTTGAACAAAAATACTATTTTAATGTCACATTTATTTATTGTGAAGCTTAGAACATTATAATATTTTAGCAGAAAAAATATGACATTGTGGAGAACAAGGACTATGCCTCTAGATTAAAATGAACAAATTATAGAAGCAAAGTAGGAAAATATGAAAAGTTTTCTTTACCGAAGACACTGCATCCTACTTGGTTTTTGAGGATATACAAATATCCAAAGTCTACTCTGCAAAACTACCTATCAATGTAAGTTTCTTGTGTTACATTGTAGTGTTATTTTGATGCTGAGATTTAGTCTATTTAGTCTTTTTTAATTTGTAAAACTATAATGGGAGCTTTGGGAGGGAAATTTTTTCCAAAGGTATGACAACAACAATTTTTACCCAACTATCTAGAAATGCAGTAATTTTGGAAATAGGACAACTTCTCAACTAACAACTCTTGAAAGATCTTAGCATAATAGCTCTGAGAATAATAGTTTAATTGCATCCACGAAGGGTGAAGCATACAATGTTACAGTTCATGGAGTTGAGCAATGTTTTGAAACTATCATAACAAATGGTTGTAAAATAGTTTGATAGTTACGTACATAATATAATATAGAAACCAAACTAGTTCATAAAAGTTGGCGTGAAAACTGGGATTCAGTCACAACTTCATAGATTCCTATTCAAGAGAAAGAATGGTCTTGGAAGAGAAAAATAGAGAAAGAATGGTCTTGGAAGAGAAAATAATTAGTTCATTATGTTCTACACATTATTTGCTACTCTTATTAACTTTTCTTTTGTGTGATTGATAAGTCATAAATTTGACGACTTGCTAGCACCTTTTAAGCATAAATTATCATTTTTTTTTCATTCATTTGATGGTACTCTCTTACTTAATGCTCATTTATGTAGGTAAAGGTAAAAAGAGAAGATTGTGCAAGTTATTCAAGTCATCAAGAGGCCAAATGTGAAGGAAATGAGTCATCCACTTCGCATCTGCTTCACATCTGCTTTGGAGTTGCTATCCATCTGCTTTCTGTCTGCTCTTCATCCACTTTGGATCCACTCAAGCAGATCAAGAATAAGGTGGCAATTTTATAATTTTCATCAAATATAGAGTGGAGTTTAAAAGGGGTCTTTTAGCTCATTTTTGAAGACCAAGTTTTCATCTTTTGGAGCTAGCCTCCCTTTTAGCTCTTAACTTTTCTCTTCTCTTTTAGCACTTATCTTTTCATCTTTTGAGAATTTGGTACTAAGCTTGAATGAAAAAATACATGGTAGTGATTTTCCTTTGAAAAATTATTCAAACTCCAAGTGTGGAATTACATTGTCTCTATCTCTCATGGATGAGGTTAATGATAACTTTGGTATATTCTTATCCCTTTTATCTATGAGTAGCTAAATTTCAATCTTGGGGTTGTGCTTGCTTACGTAGTGGTAGTGCATGGGTTTTAGCTAATTATTTTTCTAACTACTTAATTATGATGGGTGTTGCATTTATTTCATAAATTAATTAAGAGTTGGGGTTTGAAAACTCCAACCACCCTAGAACCCATGTCATTCTTGAAAGAGAGGACTTGGGTAAGGAATAAATGCAACCAATAACTTGATTCATTTCATTTAATGATTTCTCTTAGACATAAGGATGTCAATTGAGGCAATAGATGTGGGAAATTATCACACTTGTGAGGTGTTCGAAAGAACCCATTTGTGAAATTTGGTGTTGTAATTTAAAGATTAACATCAATACATTGACATCTAGCCTACCCATGACTTTTAGCTAGATGTTGAATAAATGGCCAAATACCCATGCATGATCCCACACCTATAATTGCATAACCCCAAGGCTTATTCTCAATTGAATTCACTCTTAGCATTCTTCAATGTCAAGCTAGTGCACTAAAATTGAAGTAGTTGTCATTTATAAACAAATTCAAACTAAATCCCCTATTTTACATTTATACTTGCTTTATTCACACTACGGGTTATCTTTTAGTAGACTATTAATACTCTTGAGTTTTGAATTCTTTGCTTTCACTCCTTATGGATTCGACCCCAACCTAAGTTGAGTTATTATATTGACAACGATCACCTACACCCATTCAAGAGTATAATTTGAGCGATATCAAAAATGGTGCCGTTGTCGGAGAGTGAAACATAGTTTTCACTCTTGTAGTATTTTTAGTTACTTTGAGTTAGCCGTAGTATTTTATTTTACATTTTTTGGTGGTTTTGTTCTTTCTCAGGTGCGTATAATAGTATACACGATACTATAAGCCAACACGGTAGTAATACAGGGACGGTTGATGGATATCTTGAGGATGCGAATCACCTTGGTAATGCGGGCCGAGATAGTGCTATTCGTATTCTACCGACGGAATAAAATGGAGTGTTTCATGTTACTAGCGTGATGCTTCATTTTCTTCAAATAAAAGGGTTATTTGGAGACCAAGCTCATGAGGATGTTAATCTACACTTGAAGAATTTTATTGATGTTTGTGTGTTGTCTATTTGACATAGCCCACATATCTCAAGAGTCAATCTGGTTGCATTTTTTCCCATTCTCTTTGATGGGAGAAGAGGTTTTATGGTTGTAGTCTTTGACCGAGGGATATATCACTACATGGAGTGAGCTCACGGAGGCATTCTTAGGAAGATATTTTCCTTCTTCTTGGATGTTGCAACTAAAGGATAAAATCATCAACTTTTGCCAACTTAATGGCGAACCGTTATATGAGGTTTGGCAACAATTCAACAACAAGTTAATACAATGCGCAAATCATAAGGTTCTGGATAAGATACTTCTACAAATTTTCTATAGGGCATTAGATCAATTGAACAAAATGGAAGTTGATAATGCAGCCAGGGGCTCTCTTGGTAGACTTATCGTATGGTGTTGCATCAACTTTATTTGATCAAGTGACCAAGAAAAGTAGAGAGTGGCACATAAGAGATACCGAGGTGGTCATGTGGGATCCCTCCGTATCTTTTGTAAGCCAAGAGCAAAAGAAAAAAAATGAAGAAAGAGATGAAAATATAGCTAAAGTGATGACGCAACTTGATCTTCTTACCAAGCATGTGATGGGGGCTCCTCTAAAGGTGGTTACCGTCGTTGCTTCTAAGAGTGCTAAAGCTTATGATGAGGAGTAAATATAGTCTCTTGACGAAGAAATTTAGTTCTTATCGAACCAATTGGGGGACTCCCGCCCTACCTACAAAAGGCAAGGTGAGAATCAAGGTTGGAAGGAAATAGATCGTGATAGAGATTGGCATGATAGATATTGTGATTTGAGAGATAATAAGAGAGATTATGATTGATATGTACCTCCACATGATCGAACAAAAGGTAAAGAGTCAAGTTCCATTGACTCGAATAAGCTCAAAAGTAAAGATGTCTTTGCTCGGATTTTAATGGGTCTTGAGGGGACCGATAAGATAGTGAGAGAAATGAAAGGTGACTTCTCACAACTAAATCAAATGGTGACATCTCACTCGGACTCTATCAAGCAATTCAAAACTGAATTGGGCCAAATCTCGGCACAACTTAATATAAGACCAAAGGGTGAATTACCTAGTGACACGGTTGTTAATCCTAAAAATAATGCTCACATCATGGATATTGTCACTAGGAGTGGTTGAATTCTTGGTAAAGATGTTGATCTTGGTGAAGACCCCAATGAAAAGGCAAATAAAGAACAAGCCAATGTAAAGAGAAAGCGACTAGAAGGGCCAATTGATAATGATCTAAAGCCTAATGATACAAGTGTTGAATGACCAACAATAGTTGAAGAAAATGTTGAAAGTGAGAAAACTCTGAAGGTGATTGAGGATGATACTCTAAAAATAGATGAAACTCCAATTGTTCCATTACCACAAATCAAAATTCCTTCTCTATTCCTATAAAGGCTCTAGAAGAAGGATGATGATACTAAGTTCAAGAAGTTTCTTGCAAAGTTTAGTAATTTATCGGTGAATATTTTATTGCTAGAAGCCTTACAAGAAATGCCCGGTTATGCTAAATTTATGAAGAACTTGGTTACAAAAAAATGAGTCATGGATTTTGAAACAATTGAGGTAACCCACAATTGTAGTGCTATAATGTCTAGCACAATAGTGGTAAAGAAAGAAGATTCGGGTGCATTTACTATTCCTTGCACAATCGAAGTCTACAAATTTGGAGAAGCATTGTGTGATCTTGGGGTAAGTATTAATTTGATACCATTTGCCATCTTTTGAAAGTTAGGCTTGGGTGCTCCTAAGCCTACCACTATGAGGCTCCTAATGGCTGATTGTTCAATCAAAAAGCTCGTGGGTGTGTTATATGATATTTTGGTGAAAGTTGATCAGTTTATATTTTCGGCTAACTTCGTTATTCTTGATTGTGAGATTGATCATGAGGTCCCAATCATTCTTAATAGACCATTTTTAGCTACCGAAAGGGCATTAGTGGATATGGAATGTGGGGAGATAAAATTTTGGATGAATAATGAAGAAGTATCCTTTAATATGTGTAAGTCCATGAAGCAACCTATGGACTTGCAAGTTATTTCGGTGATTGATGTGGTTGATGATGAGGTGGCTAACACCATTGAAATGAATCTTGTGAATGACCCCTTGGTGGGTGTATTATGGAACTTTGGAAGTAAGGTGGTTGAAGAATATGATGAGGTGGTAGCTTCATTGATGGGTCTTGGATCTTACACAAAGAACCCAGTCAAAATAGACCTTGATTTGAAAAACAGTGAGAGTTCACCTGCCAAGCCGTCTATTATTGAACCACCTCAATTCTAACTTAAGTCATTACCATCCCATCTCCTATATAATTTCTTGGGTGAGGATAATACATTGCCAATCATTGTAGCGGGTGGTCTTGAACCTTGTCAAGTAGATGCCTTGAAATCAATTGTGAAAAGTTCATTCGTGCTATCGGGTGGACTATCACAGATATTATAGGCATCCCCCCTGGAATTTGTTCTCATAAAATCAAGCTAAATATTGATCATGTTCCTAGTATGGAACACTAAAGGAGACCAAATCAACTGATGCAAGAGGTAGTCAAGAAGGAAATCATTAAGTGGCTTGATGCAGGAGTTTTCTACCCAATTACAAATAGCACATAGGTGAGTCCGATCCAATGTGTTCCCAAAAAGAGCGGCATGACGGTGGTCTCAAATGAGAATAATGATCTTGTACCTATGTGCCCGGTCATGGGTTGGAGAGTGTGTATGGATTATCGCAAATTGAACTCGTGGACCGAGAAAGACCACTTTCCCATGCCATTCATGGATCAAATATTAGATAGGCTAGCCGGTCGAGTTTGGTATTTCTTTCTTGATGGTTACTCGGGGTACAATCAAATTTGTATCACCCAAGAAGACCAAGAAAATACCACTTCACTTGTCCCTATAGCATATTTGCTTTTAAGCGCATGCCCTTTGTGTTATGCAATGCGCCAGCCACGTTCCAACGATGCATATTATCCATCTTTACCGATATGGTAGAGAATACAATGGAGGTTTTCATGGATGACTTCTCCGTGGTTGGGGATTCATTTGATTCTTGCCTCGCTCACTTAAGTAAAGTTCTTGAATGATATGTGGAGACAATCTTGTTTTTAATTGGGAAAAATGTTATTTCATGGTCAAGGAAGGCATTGTTCTAGGCCACAAAATTTTGGGAAAGGGCATCCAAGTGGATCAAGCAAATGTTAAGGTAATTGCTAAGTTACCTCCACCAATCTCCGTGAAGGGCATTAGAAGTTTTCTTGGTCATGTCGGGTTCTATCGGTATTTTATCAAGAATTTCTCAAAGATCGCTCATCCTTTATGCAAGCTTCTTAAAGGGAGGAAAAATTTGAGTTTGGTGGTGATTGTGTAAAAGCTTTCAATTGTCTCAAGGAACTCCTTGTGTCGGCTCCTATCATACTAGCCCCGGATCGGTCATCGTCTTTTGAATTAATGTGTGATACAAGTGGTGTTGCTCTAGGTGTAGTTTTAGGCCAAAGAAAAGAGAAGTTGTTCCACCTGATTTATTATGCAAGCAAGACGTTGAATGATGCTCAATGTAATTATATGGTTACAGAACAAGAGTTGTTAGCGGTGGTGTATGCTTTTGAAAAGTTTAGGGCTTATTTGTTAGGAACGAAAGTTGTTGTACACACGGACTACACCGCTCTTCAATATCTCATGGAAAAGAAATAGTCAAAACCTCGACTGATTAGATGGATATTGCTCTGCAAGAGTTTAATTTTGAAGTGAAAGATTGATAGGGGTGTGAAAATCAAGTAGCCGACCACCTTTCTTGCCTCGAATCCAATCATGAGAAGTTGGGCGAGATTGATATTGATGATACTTCCCCGATGAGCTAGTCATGTCACTTTTGGGAAGCAGTACACCTTGGTATGCAGATTATGCTAACTATATTGTGAGCGATGTGCTTTCCGATGAGCTTAATCATTATCAAAAGAAACGGTTCCTATTTGATGTGAAAAAGTATTTTTGGGATGAACCGTTCTTGTTTAGGGAGTGTGCGGATGATGTGGTCCATCGGTGTGTCATGGAAGCAAAAATGATAGATATTCTTGAGGCTTGTCACTCTTCTTCGTTTGGTGGTCATTATGGTGGGATCTGAACGGCCGCTAAGGTCCTTCAAAGTGGATATTATCGGCCTACCCTTCATAGAGATGCTTATGAAATGGTCAAAACATGCCCTTAATGCCAAATGCAAGGTGGTGTTTCGAGGAGGAATGAGATGCCTCTTAAGCCCAATCTCGAGGTTGAACAATTTGATGTGTGGGGGATCGACTTCATGGGTCCCTTTATGAGCTCATATAGTAATAAATATATCTTGGTAGCCATCGATTATGTCTCAAAGTGGGTGGAATCCATTGCTTTACCGAAGAATGAAGGCAAGAGTGTCACCTTTTTCTTGAAGAAGTACATCTTTACAAGGTTCGGGACTCCAAGGGAAATTAGTAGTAATGCCAGCTCTCATTTTTGTAATCGGGTCTTTGGTGCTTTGCTTGATAAGTATGGGGAAAAGCATAAGGTTGCTACTCCTTATCATCCCCAAACTAGTGGCCAAGTTGAAGTCTTGAATCATGAAATCAAGTCCATCCTTGAGAAAACTGTGAATGTTGGTCGTACGAATTGGGAAAGGCAACTCGATGATGCTCTTTGGACATATCAAACGACCTATAAAACTCCTATATATATGTCCCCCTACCAATTAGTGTTTGGGAAGGCTTGTCACTTACCCATCAAGTTAGAACATAAGGCTTTATGGGCTTTGAAAAAGTTGAATATGGATTGGGAGGACGCTTCAAAATCGAGAGTGAATCAACTTCATGAGTTGGACAAGTTTCAACTCAAAGAATATGAAAGTTTTGTGTTGTACAAAGAGAAGATGAAGAGGTGGCATAATGCCAAAATCTTAAAGCGAGAGTTTCATATGGGTGGTGATGTCCTCCTCTTCAATTCTAGATTAAAACTCTTCGCGGTAAACCTTAGATTGAAGTGGTCAGGCCCGTTCGTGATCTCAAATGTTTACCCAAGTGGAGCTATTGATTTGGAAGATCACGCGAAGAAGAAATTTATGGTGAATGGCCAACGATTGAAGCACTACTATGTGGGTGGACCCAGAGCGACTAAGGTTGAGTTGCTTCGCTTCAAAGATCCAAAATGATGATCAAGTGATGTAGTGTGCCAAGACTATAACTATGACGTTTCTTGGGAGGCAACCCAAGATTTATTTTTAATGTTTTTAATATTAATATTAGTTTAGTGTTGTTTGATGCAGGTAATATAATAAAATTTAGGCTCGAGAAGGTTGGCTCAGAGGCTCGAAACTAGGCTCCGAATCATGAACTTGTGAAGGAAAATTCGTGCCTTAAATTGGAACAACCTGCGGTACACCTGCTTGAGCAGGCCAGCCACAAGTGCTAAGCATTTGAGGCGCAGATAGCCTGCTTTTGGAATGAATTCGCAGCAGCTAAACTGCATGATTATGCGCTGGACTTGCTGTAGCAGTCCAGTCGCATATCAAGCAAAGATAGAACGCCGGGCAGGCTGGTTTTTGGTGCAGTAATCTGTCCCAACCTGCGCTGGAACTGCTCCAGCAGTCCAGGCGCATGTCCATCACACCTTGGTCACAAGTGAGCTGGTACATACTGTCCAAGTATGCACTGGAATTGCTTCAGCAATCCAATCACAGATTCACAGTAGTTGGCACGCAGGTCTCTTAAAAATCCAGTGATGTTTTAAAAAATGGGTCGGTTTTGTTGGTTTGACCCAACCCGGTTAGCCCAAATATTTTTAAACGCTTAAAACAGTGCCAAAACAGTCCAACCTTGTGATTTTTTTTAATTACAACCCCTTTCCAATGTTCCTTTCTCTCAAACTCAACATTTGTTCTTCAATTTTTCTCGTCTCTTAAATTAAGAAAGGTATGCTCTCTCATGACTTTACTTGTGAATTCTCTCAAAGATGGACATAGTGCTTCATAGCTTAGGATGATTTGTCACTTGAATTAAGTTTTTGTGAGCTTATTGGGATGATTAATACTTGTTGGATTAATGCCTTGTTTCACTAATTTGATTCATGATACTTTCTTAAATAAAGCTAGCGCACCATGTGTTTGACAAAATGTCCATCGAACCTTTCTTGCTTATTTTGTGTGGTGGGTGGATCAAGTACGATAATATAAGCATCTTGAGTATGTTTAGAGATGATTTAGTAAAATAATCTTGTTCTCTTATGCTCTTATTCCCTTTCTTCCAAGTTCTTGATTGGCATGCCCACTATGTGTTAGATAGAATGACATTAAGAGAGGAATATGTGGTATGTTTGTGATGGCCAATGTGACTTTCCTTAGGATATGGTGTGGTCATTTCTTATGCATTATTTTGGGTCCAATTGGACCTAATATTGAAATAGTTGGTAGTCATTGGTTGAGGAAGATTGTTGAGAAATAGGGCATCCATGGTTCTTGTTGGTCACTAAGCCTAACCCGAAAACATGAATGCTTGCCTTGCCCTATGATAGATTGGAAGACATCATTCTTAAGGGTATTATCCATTCATGTTTCCATTAGAGGTTATGGATGTCCTATGAGCTAGTTTTGAGAAATGTGAAGAATGTGAGACAATGTTGTTCCTAAACAATTAGGTGTTGTAATAAATGAAACCCATGGACTCTAGTGATGAGTCACCTTGTATATTTCAACAATTTTCTTTTCTTATCTTTATTTTCTTGCTTAACTTACAAAATTCCAAAAAATATGTTTTACCTTTTGTCTTTTATTTTGGCTTGTTTTGTTTCTTTCCCATAGGTATGTCTCCAAGGAAAAACTTATTGCGGGAAGCTAGAAAGGGTAATGCCCCAGATAAAGGCAAGGCAAAAGCTATGTTTGGAAGGGGTAAAGCACCAGTGTCCAAAGATATCCAAAAGTCCCAAATGCCCAAGCTATCAACGATCGTGCACGGGAGGTAGAAAAGGAAGCGAATCAAATTCGGTTTAGTGTAGAAGGTGTGAAGGAGTTATATGATGAGTGGGTAACTACTCAAGGGTTAAATCCTGAGAAGATCTTTAGCATGAAGGCAGTGGACACCCATTTCCCTAAAATTATTGCTGAAATTGAAAAACGGGGTTGGGAACTCTTTATAGATATAATGCCCCCTTCTCACCCATTATGCTATTTCTCGGTGACTGTTTGGGAGTTCTATTCTTCCTATGTTGTTAGGCACAATGAACAAAATTACAAAATGCCAATTGCCGCACAACCTTGCCTCGAGAGTGTATTGGTTCGAGGAGTAGAAGTCCCTTGCATGGCCTCAGAGATCAACGACATCTATTTTGCTTGTGACTTAAATTCTGCGGTGCAGTGCAAGAGGTTGATATTTAGCGGACATCGGATTTATCCATGGCTTTCTAGGGTGATTTCAAAGGGTCTTTCTCCATGGGCTAATGGTATGGGTCAAATCAAGAGGAGAGATCTTTCAGTTCAAGCCAAACATTGGCTGGGATTTGTAGGTAATCGTCTACTTCCCTCAAGAAATGACCAAGATGTCAAGGTTGATAAGTCCATCATTATCGGGTACATCATGGATAAAATTGCCATCAATCCAGGAGAGTTGATAGCGGAGATGATTAAGTTTAGAGCTAAGCAACCGGGTACTTTATTGCCCTTTTCGGCACTCGTATCTATACTTTATCTTAAGTTTAAAGTACTGCTACTCTCTAAGATTGATTATCAGGTTTTATACACCGGAGTCATTGACATCACACAGTGTAAGGATAAGGATAACCCTACAGGCTTACAAGGGAAATCTTTGGTTTTGGTAGACTTGGGTGTGGAAGAATTGTCGAGCTCATAAAGGGTGAAGATTCCTCCAAATTCTACACTTGATATCGATGCCCATCAGGATTCTGTTGATACTCCTCCATCATTGAGCACTACACCACCACCTTGGTCTACCTAATCGGCATGATTTTCTACGGTGACGTTTGCCAAGGTTGCTTCCATGACTTTGGCAAATAATGCTACGCTTACCCGATTGGTGGCGGACATTCCCCAGTTTATTTAGGCTACTATAGCACCTCTTCATTCCCGTGTAGCAAAGTTAGAGAAGAGGGTGAACAAGCTTAAGGTGAGGGGAGATTATGAGGGGTGGCATCTGTGAGGGCAGACCTTAATAGTTTATGGGCAGAGATTCACTCAAAAAAAACCCTCCTTCGGTCTTGATGAGGCAGAAATTGCTTTTCCACTGTAGACTTCAGGCCCAGTGCTTCCATTTGATAATTTGTTTGGAAGGGTCATGAGGACATTGATGATAAGGTCGAGGTTGGTCTTATAGAGGGGCTACCTGAGGCTCGACAGGTTGAGCTCGCCATGCAGTTATCCAGGGATAAGAAGTATGTACGAAGGGTTGGGGTTAGTTCTAGCACTCGACATGATGATGAGTCACCCTTCATAGCAGATTCGATGAGAGGAGCCCAGTATAACGAGGCTTTTATTGAGACAATGCGATCATTCACCGACAGGGATCCGAGCACCTAGTGCGCCACAGGGAGTCTCTACCCTCCTCTACTCTCTTTTACTTTTGCATTGGGGACAATGCAATATTTTTAATGGGGGGTAGTGTATGGTTATGATTTATTCGATGGTCGATACCTACTGTTTCAGTATATGGCATGTGGTTTGATAGATTGTGGAGACATATTCTATGTTATTACTTTTGATGTTTATGGAATTTGTTTTTATTTTATTATTATTGACATTGTTTTGGATGGGCCCTTGTCGGGAATTTTGATAATGATGTCAAATATTATCATTTTGTTTTTGAATTGGTGTCATGCACTTAATTTAAATGTGGTATCCGACTGTGCACATTGCTCTTGTCGCCTTTTGTATATACGTGTCTAATAAACTCCAAGGGTTTTTTTTCAAAACTCGGTTCTTTCCTAAGGAGCAAATTTTTATTTTCTTTCTTTTGATCTTTTATTTTTAGTTTAAGTTTAGTTTCTTTGTCAAACCGAGTGATAATTCACCCATGAGGGATGGTGAGGCGATATCCTTAGGTGAACTATCTAGTCATTTTGGTTAACTAGGAAGAAGCAAAAATTCAAAAATACTTCCAAAATGTCATTGGCAAGGAATAAAATATTTTTGAGAAAAAAATACCAAAAATCTAGTTGTAAGATCAAGGGTGTCTTGAGTTTTCTTTTGAGTGAGACCATTAAACTCAATTTTTGGCTCTCTCTTTACAAGGATGAGTCGTTGACTTGGAGTAACTTATGAAGCTCAAATTGCTCAAATTGGTTGGGAGACTAACTTTTTGCTCTATGAGTACGATGCCATGAGTGGTAAGATTTTCAAATAATTCTTGTGTATTTGTGTAGTCTAGACTTGCCCCGAGTGTATTCAAAGCAAAATTCTAGGCAAGCTTGGGTTAGAGGATGACCCGAGGCCCTTTTTGACCCATCACATAGCCAAATTCCCACCTTAACATTGTTCCCTAGTTAATCCATTTGAACCTTTTTGCCCTTCGTTATTTCTTATTGTAATGATAACCATGCTAAAATACCTAAACCCTTTTGAAAACCTCTCTTTGGCACTTAACCTCCTTTGATGCGTTGCATGATTCTAGATAATGGATTATAGGCAAAATCCTAAGTTTGGGGGGGTTATGTATTTGGGAGAAGATGATCAAAGAAAAGATAAAAAAGGTGTATGTAAGGTTATCAATGTATGTTCTTAAAAGACAAGAGATGTGCTTGATGATAAAATTAAATAGCCTAGCCCATGGAACTTAAAAATAATTGAATGAGTGAGGGACTAAGAAAGGCTTATAAGTAGAAAATCTCTTGAAAAAGTCAAAGAAGTGAAAGAAAGAAAATGGTGGCTTTGAATGGTTTGGTAAATGCTAAACAAATAGTTAAGAAAATATAGGAAATGATTTGAAAATGAATAAGGTGGGTGGTTTGAAAATTTTGGGGGTAGAAAGGATTGAGCGATTTCATTGAAGGAGGTCCTTTAGTTACTTGATCCATATGTATTCCTTCCCGCACCTTTAACCTTCATCTTGACCCGCAAGACCTTGGTGATTCCAAACTAAGTCTACATTAGTGGCGAAAAACACAAAGGGTAAGCCTATGGTTCTATTTAATGTACTTGAATTTCTTTTTGAGAGTGAGTGTGAATTCTATCTTTATTTAAGCTCCCTTAAGAATTGAAATATCTTTGGTGTATAGAGTTAACTCTTGCATGTGAGCGGCATAAGTACTTTTGGGTAGAGGGTGATATTTTACTATCGGTTTGGATAAATGAGTGTGCATCATGAAGATTAAGACAATCGTTGATGATTTTTTGTCTTATCTTAAGATGTTTTGTGACTTGAAAAATGCATTTGATACAAACTTGCATCCTTGCTTCATAAATATATGCTTATTGAAAAGTTTTGGTTTGCTTGTTTCCATGACATGTGCGAAAAGTGTTTGTAGAGTTTTGTTAGCCTATTCCTTTAGTATAGTTTTCTTCTAGGTAGATTTGAGCTAACTACCATATCTCATTGAATTTTCTTGGTTGCTTGAGGACAAGCAATAGTTTAAGTTTGGGGCATTGATAAGTCGTCAATTTGACGACTTGCTAGCACCTTTTAAGTCTAAATTATCATGCTTTTCCATTAATTTGATGGTACTCTCTTACTTAATGCCTATTTATGTAGGTAAAAGTAAAAAGAGAAGATTGGGCAAGTTATTCAAGTCATTAAGAAGTCAAATGTGAAGAAATGAGTCATCTGCTTTGCATTCACTTCACATCTACTTTGGAGCTGCTAGCCATCTGCTCTCTGTCTTCTCTTCATCCACTTTGGATTCGCTCAAGCAGATCAAGAATAAGGTGGCAGTTTTATAATTTTCATCAAATATAGAGTGGAGTTTAAAAGGGGTCTTTTAGATTATTTTTGAAGACCTAATTTTCATCTTTTGAAGATAGCCTCCCTTTTATCTCTTAGCTTCTCTCTTCTCTTTTAGCACTTATCTTTTCATCTTTGGAGAATTTGGTACTAAGCTTGAATGAAAATATACATGGTAATGATTTTTCTTTGAAGAATTATTGAAACCCCAAGTGTGGAATTACATTGTCTCTATCTCTCATGGATGAGGTTAATGATAACTTTGGTATATTCTTATCCCTTTTATCTATGAGTAGCTAAGTTTCAATCTTGGGTTTGTGCTTCCTTAGGTATTGGTAGTGCATGGGTTTTAGATAATTATTTTTCTAACTAGTTAATTGTAATGGGTATTGAATTTATTTCATGAATTAATTAAGAGTTGGGGGTTGCAAACTCTAACCACCCTAGAACCTATGTCATTCTTGAAAGAGAGTATTTGGGTGAGGAATAAAGACAACCAATAACTTGATTCATTTCATTTAATAATATCTCTTATACATAAGGATGTCAATTGAGGTAATAGATTTGGGAAATTGTCACACTTATGAGGTGCTCGAAAGAACCCATTTGTGAAATTTGGTGTTGTAATTAAAAGATTGACATCAATACATTGACATCTAGCCTACCTATCACTTTTAGCTAAAAGTTGAATAAATGGCCAAATACCCATGCATGATCCCACATACCTATAATTGCATAACCTCAAGGCTTATTCTCAATTGAATTCACTCTTAGCATTCTTCAACGTCAAGCTAGTGGACTAAAATTGAAGTAGTTGTCGTTTATAAACACATTCAAACTAAATCCCCCCATTTTACATTTATGCTTGCTTTATTCACACTACAGGTTATCTTTTAGTAGACTATTAATACTCTTGAGTTTTGAATTCTATGCTTTCACTCCTTGTGGATTCGACCCCAACCTAAGTTCGGTTATTATATTGACAACGATCTCTTACACCCATTCAAGAGTGTAATTTGAGCATTATCAGTGATAAGTTTATCTATTCACCTACATAAAGCCTATTTGGATTGTGTACTGGGTGCTTTTAAATCATAATATCTTTTATGTACTTTTGTAATGTTTTGAGTATGATTAAATCACTTGAGTAAAAATTCATACATTAGGATTCTTAGCTTATGGATTTTGACTTAAGTCTAAAGCTATAACCCTATCCAAATAGGCTCATAGAGTACTAAATATTGTTATTATTATTGATTTTGATGTTTTCTTCAGTATGAACTTAAAATTTTCATACAGTTTTTCATCTTTTGATTTTTCTTTTATAATGAATGCACTAATTGATTTCAATGACGTTTAGTCATTACATACAGAGGAGGGTTACTTAACAATATCAATATGTCTATATTTTTTATTGTTATTTGGAAGATAACTTTTTTTTTGGTTATTTTTTTATTTGTGTCATGGGTCGTGAATTTTTGTAGTCTTAATTTCTTTTTGTATCGACCATTTTTTTATGAAATATGTGAAATATATGTTTCTATGAGATTTAACTGTTTTATCCCTTTTCATAGTTGCACTGTGATATTTTTGGGGTGTTGGGATGATTGGCACAGTTTCTGATGCCTTTTGATACCATTTATGTGATACAGTAATTTTTTATGGCTTCGAGGGCTTTATTTTAGACTTATGTCGATATCTTTTAATCCGTGTGATTGATGTCTGAATGAATTGCGCCATCAGCTCCAAAATATCAATTTTAGGCTAGGTAGACCTATGGTTCAGGTCCCGGTACACCCGAGCTCATCTCGACCTATTAGTCGAAAAGTTGAAAAATTAGAAATATGAGTGTGAGACCCATATTTGATTGAAACGACCTCGGATAGAAAATCTAACTTTGGCAGTAGATCTGAAATATCAATTTTAGGGTGGTAACTTATTTGGTGAAATTTTACGGCTTCTAAATTTCATTTCGACCATCAATTTGAAAAATTAAGATTTCGAGTTTTGGAGGTCAACTTTGTGAAAATGACTTTTTTTTAAAAATCTAATATCTCAATTGAGTTTGGATCATCGAATTTAGTAGGGTTACATAGTTCGGTTGCATATATCAGACTCCGAATGAATTACAGGCACCCCATTGAAGTCTGTTTGGATTAGCTACTTTTTCTACCATTTTTCGGCTCATTTTGTCCATTCTTTCACCTTGCCTCTTGAGAGTTAAATCCTAAAATAATGTGAAAGCTTAAAAATGAAGCTTGTAGGAGCTTGGGAATCTAGATTAACATCTATTTCTTAATTCTCTTTCGGATTTAAGGTAAGAATTTGCCCCTTTTCTTAGTAATTTCTTGATTAATTTCTCAAAACTCCAAAAATCTTAGAGCTTGATTTTAAACCCCAATTTCACTGCTTTTCACTTAAATAATATTTTAATTTTATAATTACTAGTTTTTCATTAATTTAACCTTCAATACAACTTCGTTCTTGATTTTAACCCGAATTTCAAAGATTTTACTCGGTAATATTTTAAAATAGGTTTTCTTCAATGTGAACCTTTTTGACTCAATTTGACTTGATTTTTCATATGTAGGTTCCTAAAAATGTGAAAAATATATTTTTGAAGTAAAATTATAATTTATCCTTTTTTTTAAATCCATTTCGGGGGTCCGTTTTGACTCTGAATTAAAAGTAGTCAATATGGATGTCGTTGGCTTTATTTTGATTCATATATTGTATATTTGATATTTTTGGTGAAGTCCGGGATCATTTGTAGAAAGTAAGGTCATAGGTTCGAAGTGTAGCGGATCGGTTTCGACATTCGAGGTAGGTTATGGCTTAACTCTTTCAGACTGGGTTGGATAGTAAATGATAGTAAAAAATACATTTTAAGTGTGGGAACTAATCATGAAAACTGGATATCTATGTGTTGTGTCCATGTGGGGTCTATATGTGATATAATTGTAGAAATTGTGATACTACATTATATGTATGACCGTGGGGTCTTATATGATATTGATAGCCTTGAATGCATGTGAATAATTATATTATATTTTTTCAAATGTCTATTATGGTACATTTGGTGTATTGTGATATATATTCATACTTTTGGCATATGAAAACATGTGAAAATTCATGGATGAATAGAAATAATAAGTGGATATTGGCTCACGTGGTTATGAAAATGTATCATTCTAGTTGGTTGTGGAAATATATCATGTACTTGGTTGTGGAAATACTCATTGTTATTGGTTGTGAGCAATACATCCTCATATCATACTCATTCATTAAATAAATGGTAATACCATGGCAATACCTGAGAAACACTGGCAACATTATCTTATGACAGAAAATGTGATATCTTATAAAATCCTCTCCGAGGGATGTGTTGGGGTGGAGATATGGATATTGATTATACATGGGTTGATAAACTTCCCATGGGTCTCACGTAGGAAGGCTTGCCTCCGTAGGTGTATACAAGGATTGTGCGATGATCTCATGCTTGTGTGATGACTTCGTGCATCATCATCATCATATACACTGCACTTACTTTATTGTGTTTATGTTGTACTTGTATTGTCGTACTGATTTGTCATCTATCTATTTGTTCTATATCTTGACTTGTTAATGTCTAATTATTCTATCTTTCTTTATTTGTACTTGATGATCTTGATTGTACATGTTCTACTTTTGTTATATTTGTATGTGATACTTTGTATATTTGTATCCCTATTTGGTGTATTTTTGTATTATGTGTGAATATTGTAGAACTTTTAGTGTAAGCGGTGTGGGTTACCGTTGTGGGACATTTTTTGGTTGCTGGTGACATGCCCTTAGTGTATAATTTTTATGCTTTATTTACTACTTTGCTTGGTCGGCCTATGATACTTACTAAGTACAAGTGGACTGTATGCATGCTTACTGCGTCATTTATGTGCAGGTCCTAGCTCGAGTGCGCCTCAACTTGCTTGACTTGGGTGATTGTTGGAGCCTCCAAGCTAGCGGTTGGCCATTCATGCATTTGGTGTTCACCTCTATCTTTCTATAATATTTATGTATTTATTAGTATTCGGAGACAGACATTGACTTTGTGTGGATATTTTTGATGTATTTGACTCATGATTAATATTAGTAGTTCTTACACTATTAACACTTGATTTTGAGAATGTATGGTATTTAGTTATGTTCTTTCCACATTATTATAAATACTTGTAGGGTTCGGCTTTGTTCTAAAAGCCTTACCTTGGGGTACTTCTATTTCTTTTTCTCTTTTTATATCAGTTTGGGTGATAGGCCACGATAAGTGCTATCATGACCCTCATTTTTGGGTCGTGACAAATTAGTGTTATAGCATCCAGGTTCATTGATCTCAATGGTGTAAGATCAAGATGTCTAATAGAGTCTCACGGATCCATACATTGACGTCCGTATCTATCTTCGAGAGGCTATAGGATGTCTTTAGAAAATTTCCCTATTTTTATTCTTTATCGTGAGAGGTTCTTTCATACCTTGTGTTCTGAGTTGTGTTTTGCTCTTTCTGTAAATATAGTGTTGACTAGGTCTCACTAGGTAGAGATATGGAGCCTTTTCCTAGAGGGCGATCGTCGAGTCATAGATGAAATCGAGAGAATAAATGGCCCATGGATCAGCCCCATCTGGGAGGAGTGCTAGGGGACTCTCTTCTGAGCCTCGTGTTAGCTACTTCTCATATGGTTATGTTTGAAGTATCTTTTCAGATATTATGGATCATGCCAAGATAATAGAGGGTATTCTTTAAGTATATCGGGTGGCACCAAGAAGGTGCGCCATTTTGGTGAGTTCAAAGATCAGTCTTCACATGGTAGAGATTTTAGAGGTTCTCGTAGATATCAAGATAGGCTAGTGCGGGTGGCCTTATAGAGTTTAGGTGGTAGATCTTTTGGTTCAATAGTTTAGGGTGGTCGTCCGAGCCCAGTTATACCTTCTCCAGTGGAGTCGTGTCGTAGAGGTTGCTTTGTATATGATAAGGTTGGCCATTTGGATAAGGACTATCCCCGTTGTATGATAAGAGCTACTTTTATTAAAGTTGTGAGAGGTAGAGGTTCTACTAGAGGTGCAAGAGGTAAACATAGTGGAACTTGTAGTAGTGGTTATAGGGCTATTTAACCAGTTGTTGACCATGGTCAGTATTATGTTATACCTACTAGGCTAGAAGCGGAGGCGTTTGATATTGTGATTATAGGTATTATCCCTATTTATTTCAGATATGCATCTGCATTATTTTATCTCGGATTGACTTTTTCCTGTGTGTCTACATATTTTGCTTTGGGCTTTGATTCTGTTAGCGAGCCCCTTGCAGTGCCTATTCGTGTATCTATTCCTGTAGGAGACTTTTTAGTGGTGATCAGGTGTACCGATCTTGTGTTGTGACTTTTTGAGGTTGTGAGACTTGGGTAGATTTGATTATGTTAGATATAGTTGACTTCGATATTATTTTAGGTATGGATTGGTCGGCTCTTTATCATGTTGTCTTAGATTATTTTACTAAGATCGTGGCATTAGCTCCGCTGGGTGCACCAAGGATAGCTTAAAAGGATGCACTTCATTTGGGTCCTAAGAGGGTTATCTCTTATGTTTAGGCTTGTAAATTAGTTGAGGGAAGATGTTTATCTTAGCTCATATTCGTGACACCAATGTTATTTTGCCTCTTTCCTTGGATTTTGTCTGTGTTGTTTGTGAGTTTATGGATGTGTTCCCTACGCACTTGCTTGGTATGCCTCCGGATCGAGATATTGATTTCACTATTGAAGTTGAGCCGGGTACCAAGCCCATTTCTATTCCTCTTAATAGGATGGCCCCAATAGAGTTGAAAAAACTGAAGGATCAATTGCAGAAGTTATTGGATAAGGGATTTATCCCTAGTATTTCACCTTGTCGTTTTCCTATCTTGTTTGTGAAGAAAAAAATAGGTCTATGCGAAGGTGTATTGATTATCGGCAGTTGAATAAGGTGACAGTGAAGAATAAGTATCCTCTTTCTCGCATTGATGATCTATTTGATCAGTTTCAGGATTCTACAGTATTTTTAAAGATTGATTTGAGGTATGGTTATCACTAGTTAAGGATTAGAACTTTAGATATTACTACGATGGCTTTTCAGACACGATATGGTCATTACGAGTTCTTGTCATTCCCTTTGAGTTAACCAATGCCCCTATTGCGTTCATATAGTTGATGAATTGGGTGTTTCGACCATATCTCTACTCTTTTATTATTGTATTTATATAGGATATCTTATTGTATTCCAAGGGTAAGGCTGAGCATGAGATGCATTTACGGATTGTGCTTCAAAGATCGAGGGATGAGAAGTTGTATGTGAAGTTCTCTAAGTGTGAGTTTTGTTTGAAGTTTGTTTATTTCTTGGGTCATGTGGTAACTAAGAAAGGTATTATGGTTGATCCAGCCAATGTTGCAGCGGTTCATGATTGAGATAGACCTGCTTCACCCACCGAGATTTGGAATTTTGTTGGCTTAGCAGGCTATTATCAGTATGTTGTTGAGGATTTTTCATCCATTGTAGCTCTATTAACCAAGTTGACCCAGAAGAAGATTTTTTTTAGTGGTCTGATGCTTGTGAGGCGAGCTTCCAAAGCTCAAGAATTTGTTGACTTTAGCTCCTATATTGGCTTTACCCAAGGAGGACATGGGCTTTACCGTGTTTTGTAATGCTTCGGGTATTGGATTGGGTGTTATGTTGATTCAGGAGGGCAAGGTGATTGCTTATGCATCTCGTTAGTTAAATCCTCATGAGAGGAATTATCCTACCAATAATTTAGAGTTGTGCGCAGTTGTGTTTTCCTTGAAGTTGTAGAGGCACTACTTGTATGGAGTTCGTTGTGAGATCTTCTCAGATCATCATAGCCTTCAGTACTTCTTCACCTAACGAGATCTTAATATAAGGCAGCATTGTTAACTTGAGTTGCTTAAGGATTATGACTTGACCATTCTCTATCATCCGGGCAAGGCTAATGTGGTTGTGGATGCCTTGAGCCGAAAGTCAACTAGCATGGTAGCTTCTCGCATCTTTTGAGCTAGAAGATAACTTTAGCCTTAGAGGTTCAGTCTTTAGCTAACCAAATGGTTAGGCTTGATATTTTAAAACCTGGGCATAGTTTGGCATTTGTAGAGGCTAGATCTTCTTTGGTGGATGATGTTAAATTGAGGTTGATTCGAGATAAGGTATTGAGTAGGGAGGCTAAGGAAGCCTCACTTGATTCGGATGGAGTTTTACGGATTGGAAGCCTAGTTTGTGTACCAAATAGTGGTTGATTAGATTAGGTTGATCTTAGAGGAGGCCCATTGTTTCAGATATTCCATCCATCCAGGTGTGACTAAGATGTATCATGAATTGAGGCAGCATTACTTGTGGGGTAGTATGAGGCGAGATGTAGCAAATTTTGTGTCTCATTGCCTATGTTGTCAGAAGGTGAACGTCGACCATATAAGACAGGTGGGTAGCTTTAGAGGTTACCCATTCCTAATGGAAGTGAGAACGGATCAGCTTGGACTTTGTGACTAGTTTGTCTCGTATATCTCATGGTTTTGACATTGTTTGGATCATCATGGATCGATTGACCAAGTCAGCTCATTTTATTTTGGTTCAGGTCTCATTCAGTACTGAGAGGTAGCCCCGCATCTATATTCATGAGATTGTGCGTCTGCATGGTGTGCCGGTATCTATTATGTTAGATTGAGGTTTTATGTTCATATCTCACTTTTGAAAGATTTTTCAGGATGAGTTGGGTACTCGGGTTGATCTTAGCATAGCGTTTCAACCCCAAACTGATGGTCAGTCAGAGTGGACTATCTAGGTTTTGAAGGATATGCTCCGCACATGCGTGATAGATTTTGGTAGCCATTAGGAGCAGTATTTGGCTTTAGTAGGGTTTGCGTATAACAACAACTACCATTCCAGTATTGACATGGCTCCTTTTGAGGTGTTGTATGGTAGGCTTTGTCACTCTTCAGTTGGTTGTGTGATGTTTCTGAAGTTAGACCTCGAGGTACGGACTTACTTCGTGAGTTTTTGGCCAGAGTTTGGACCATTTAGGATAGACTATAACGGCTTAGAGTAGGAGGAAGTGCTATGCAGACAATAGACTTCGTGCCTTGAGATTTAGTGTTGATGAACGTATTTTTCTTTGAGTTTCACCCATGAAGGGTGTGATAAGCTTTGGGAGGAAAGGCAAGCTTAGCCCCAGGCATATTAGTCCTTTTGAGATTCTTCGGACCGTTGGTGATATGGACTATGAGTTGGCTTTGCCTCTAGATTTATCAGTTGTTCATCCAGTTTTTCATGTTTCTATGTTTTGCCACTATATTCTTGATGAGTCTCATCTTATTCCTTGGGAGTCAGTTCAGTTGGATGAGCGGTTGTCTTTTGTTGAGGAGTCAATCTCCATATTGGCTAAGGATGTTAAACGGTTGTGCTCTAGAGTTATCCCTGTGGTTAAAGTTTAGTGGCGACGTCGACCTGTAGATGAGGCTGCTTGGGAGGTCGATTCTGATATGCGTAGTTTTTATCCCCATCTATTTGTTGATTCAAATATTTCTTTTGCCTTCAGTTCGAGGATGAACTAGATTTTAGTGGTAGATGATGTAACGGCTAGCTTTTTGATAAAATTTATGAAATATGTGTTTCTATGTGATTTGACTATTTTACCCCTCCCTATAGTTGCATTCTGATATTTCTAGGGTGTGGGGGTGATTGACACAATTTTTGAAGAATTTTGGCATCATTTATGCGATATTATGGTTTTTTATGGCTTCGAGAGTCTTATTTTAGACTTATGTGGATATCTTTTGATTCGTGCGATGGATGGCTGAACGGTCTGTGCCAACAGCTCTAAAATATCGATTTTAGGCTAGGTAGACCTTTGGTTCAGATCCCAGTGCACTCAAGCTCATTTCGACCTATTGGTGAGAAAGTTGAAAAATTGGAAATATGAGTGTGGGATCCATATTTAGTCGAAAGATCCTCAGATGGAAAATTCGACTTCGTCAGTACATATGGAACGTCTATTTTAGGGTGGTAACATATTTGGTGTGATTTTATAGTTTTTAAATCTCATTTCGATCCTCGATTTGGAAAATTATGATTTCAAATTTTGGAGGTCAACTTTGTGAAAACGATATTTTTTAAAAAAAATTGATATCGTCATTAAGTTCGAAGCATCGAATTTAGTGTGGTTACATAGTTTGTTTGCGTATATCAGACTCTAAAGGAATTTCGGACACCCCGTTGAAGTCCGTTTAGACTTTCTGCAATGTATAGCAACTTTGTTTTCCTTTTTTTGACCCATTTTGTCCATTCTTTCACCTTGCCTCTTGAGAGTTAAATCCTAGAATAATGTGGGATCTTAAAAGTGAAGCTTGTGGGAGCTTGGAAAGCTAGATTAACATTTATTTCTTAATTCTCTTACGGATTTAAGGTAAGAATTCACCCCTTTTCTTAGTAATTTCTTGATTAATTTTTTAAAACCCCAAAAATCTTAGGGCCTGATTTTAAACCCCAATTTCACTTCTTTTCACTTGAATAATATTTTAATTTTATAATTACTAATTTTTCATCAATCTAACCTTTAAAACAACTCCGATTCTTAATTTTTAACCCGAATTTTAAAGATTTTACCGGATAAAGCTTAAAAATAGTTTTTCTTCTATTTGAACCTCGTTTTTTCCTCGATTTGACTTGGATTTTCAGCTATAGGTTCCTAAAAATGTGGAAACACATTTTTAAAGTAAAATTATAATTTTGCCTTTTTAAAAAAAAATCTATTCCAGGATGTATTTTAACCCTGAATCAAAAGTAGTCAATATGAGTGTCGTTGATTTTGTTTTGATGCATAGATTTCATATTTGATGTTTTTAGTGAAGTTCGGGATCGTTCATGGAAAGTAAGGTCGTGGGTTTGAAGTGTAGAGGACTGATTTCGACATTCGAGATAAGTTATGACTTAACTCTTTCAGACTTGGTTGGGTAGTAAATGATGGTACAAAATGCATGTTAAGGATGGGAACTAATCATTACAAAATAGTTATCTATGTGTTTTGACCGTGTGGGGGCCTATATGTGATATAATTATTGAAATTGCGATATTACGTGATATATATGACCATGTGGGGTCCTATATGATGTTAATAGCCTTGAATACATGTGAATAATTGTATTGTGTTATTGCAAATGCCTATTGTGGTACCTTTGATGTATTGTGATATACATTCATACTTTTGACATATGAAAATTCATGAATGAATGGAAATAATAAGTGGATATTGACTCACGTGGTTATGAAAATGTATCATTGTGGTTAGTTGTGAAAATATATTATGTGGTTGGTTGTAAAATTACTCATTGTGATTAATTGTGAGCATTACATCCTCATATCATACTCATTCATGGAACAAATGGTACCACCATGGCAACACTTGAAAAACACTGATAACACATTTTTATGACAGAAAATATGACATCTAATAAAACTCTCCCCAAGGAATGTGTTGGAAAGGAGGTATGGATATATATATATATATATATATATATATATATATATATGGATTGTATATGGGTTGACGAACCTCCTAAGGGTCCCACAACGGGAGGCTTGCCTCCGTGGGTGTATATAGGAATTGTGCGACGATTCTGGAGGTTGTACAATGACCTCATGCATCATCATCATCATCATCATATGCACTGCACTTGTTTTATTATGTTTATGTTGTGCTTGTATTGTCGTATTGACTTGTCATTTATCTATTTATTCTATATATTGACTTGTTAATATTTAATTATTTTATCTTCCTTTATTTGTACTTGATGATCTTGATTATACATGTTCTTCTTTTATTCTAGTTGTATGTGATATCGTGTATATTTGTATCCCTATCTGGTGTGTTGTTGTATTATGTGTGGATATTGTAGAATTCTCAGTGCAAGCAGTGTAGGCCACCGTTGTGAGACAATTTCTGATTGCAGGTGACGTGCCCTTAGTGTATATTTTGTATGCTTTATTTACTACTTTCCTTGGTTGGCCTATGATACCTACTGAGTACAAGTTGACAGTACTCATGTCTGTTGCGCCCTTTGGGTGTAGGTCCTAACTCGAGTGCACCTCAACTTGCTTGACTTAGACGATTATTGGAGTTTCCAAGGTAGCGGTTGGACATTCATGCGTCCGGAGTTCACCTCTATCTTTCTACAGTAATTATGTCTTTATTAGTATTCGTAAACATATATTGACCTTGTGTGGATATTTCTGATGTATTTGACTCATGATTTGTATTAGTAGTTCTTACACTATTGACACCTAATTTTGAAAATATATGATAGTTGGATATGTTCTTTCCGCATTATTATAATTACTTGAAGGGTTCGACTTTATTTTAGAAGTCTTACCTTGGGGTATTTCTGTTTTTTTTCCTCTTTTTATACCAATTTTAGTGATAGGCTTACTTGTTCAGATACATCGCATTAAGGGTCATCATGGCCCTCAATTTGGATCATGACACTTTATAATTTTGTCTCAGGTCCATACTAAAGGTTTGCAGGATGCGGCTAGCAATCACTTAGTATTTAATTCTTTGTATTCTTTCTTTTCCGGGTTTTTGAATTCTCTTTCACGTTCTATTCCTTGTCTTTATATATTTAAATATCATGAGAATTTTTTAGAAAATATGACATTCAAAAGTCATTCTTTAGTCAATAGTGAGTAGGACTATTTTTAGTGTTTTTATTTTTATTCTTATTTTATTGTTCATTAGCATGTATCTTTTATAAAAAAAAAATTAAAAAAAAATTCTTTCCTTAGTCGATTTTGGTGGTTTTAATTCTCTTAATTTTTTTCTATTCTTATATCAAATTGATGCTTTCAGTGAGAGGCTTAAGACTCACGATCATGTGTTATGTTCTTATTATCATCCTTTGCTTGTTTCTTTTTATCTATATCACCTCTATTCTTTTAGGTAGATTTACAATTTCTATGAATATTAGTTTATTTTTTGCATTTGTATTGTAACATTTTTATTTTTTTTTTTGGTAGAAATATACATTTTAACTTAATTTTGTGAATCACTATTTTTACCTTTTATATATTTTACTTTTTAAAAAAAAGACAGTCCTATGCACTAAAGGTATCGCTATACGCAATGTCCAGGAAAGGACCCCACCATAAGGATATATCGTACGCAGCCTTACCTTACATTTCTGCCAGAGGCTGTTTCCAAGCCTTACCTTTTATATATTTTACTTTTTTTTTTCATATTTTTTACTATTATTTTAATTTAATCTATGGTCTTTGTATTTGTAAAAGAATGTTTTTTATGACCGCCTGAAGCGCGGTGAAATACACTAGTTTTTTACATAACAATAACATAAAAAATATATCTTTTTATAGCATAAAGAATGTGGTGGGATTGAAGGGTTAAAATAGTAGAGCATTTTAATTTATTGTAAAAGTAAAATGATAATCCAACTTTGTATTTTGGAACTTTCATAATTATGTTAAAAAATAGTTAATAACTACTATATTTTTATTTTTTTGCATCGAAAGATCTTGGTAATTGCAGAGATGGATTTAGGATTTTAAGTTTGTGGGTTCATTAAGCAAAATAAAAATTCAAAAAAAAAAGGTCATTGATGAGGCCAGAGAACCCACAACCAAGAGGGTAATAGTGCTCCAACAAGCACCTTTCTTGCAAACACCTTTCTTGCCACTAGACCAATATCACACTTCATTATGGGTTTCTAACTTATATTTTTTATATATTTACTAGATTTTTTTATATAAATACAAGATCCGCACGAAAGTTACTGAGTTCCTGAGAACCCCCAAGTAAGCCTCTAAATCCGCCCCTGGGTAATTGTATAATTAGTAGTTTATTAAAGTATTGTGTTATGATTTTTAGATAATGTTTTTAATGTATCATCAAGTTTATTATAAAAATAATTATTTTATATCAAACTTATGAATATTTTTAATAATTTTTAAAACTTATGCATATAAATTATATTTTATATATATTTTTAAGAAAAAATAAAATATATTTTTTAAAAACTATGACCAATAAATTAACTTCACCCAAATTTGATTTTTCCCAAAATATGTGTGAATCCATCGCTAAATTCTAGCTTTGTCTTAACAAATATTTTTCAAGCTAAAAAAAAGTCAACAACGATGAAAAGGAGATAATCTCAAGATTTGCTGTTTAAAAAAAGAAACCCATGATTTGTTTAAAATTAACAGTAGCCCCCTAGGGTTAATAGGGTGGCACGAAAGGTACAAAATAGAAGATACTGTTGTTGTGCAGTTTGACAAAAAAAATTTAAGAAAAGATGAAATTGGATTACAATTTTCTTTCCTATATAAAAGAAGGTTTCGACTCGCTGCTTCATTATTTACTATATTAATCCTAATTACTTTGTAATTTGTCATATTATTTTTAATTAATTATTATAAGTTATTTATATATTAGAATTAATAATATTTTTTACTATATTACCTCTAATTAATTATTATAAGTCATTTATATATTATAATTAATAATATTTAATTAAAAAATAGATATTTCTGATGTTTGTTTCAGCTACATTAATCGTGATTTTACTATATCATTCCTAATTAATTTTTATAAGTCATTTATGTATTAAAAAGTTAATAATATTTAATTAAAAAAATAGATGACATGTCTGCTGCAGCTGCTTCAACCATAATTTTGCTAAATATCGCCCATAATTAATTATCATGAGTCATCTAAGTATTAAAATATAATAATATTTAAAAAAAATATACATAAAATGATAAATTAACTTTTGATGTATTAAATTAAGTTGACCTCCTTCAACTGTGATTTTACCGTATCACCCCTAATTAATTATTATAAGTCATTTATGTCTTAAAAAAATTCATAATATTTAATTAAAACATTGGTTTCGACATAGCTGCTTCAAAAGCTGCGTCATGATTTTACTATATCACCCCTAGTTAATTATTATAAGTCATTTATGTAATAGCATATTAATAGTATTTAATTAAAACAAGAAAAATATGCGTTTATGACATGTTTGTTGCAGCTGCTTCAACCATAACTTTACTAAATATCGCTCCTAATTAATTATGATGAGTCATCTAAGTATTAAAAAATTAATAATATTTAATAAAATGATAAAATTGATAAATTATAAATTAACTTTTAATGCTTTAAATTAAGTTGGCGTCCTTCAACTAGATTTAAAGTTAATGCTTTAAATTAACGCTTCAGAGCCTATACTGTTTAAAGTTACGGAAGTAGTATATATTTGGATTTATTTGATTAATTTATTAATTATGACTTATTTGATAGAACTAGATTTAGATACTCTCCAAAATATTATTTAGATGAATAACGTACAAAAATTACCAAAATATAAAGAATTAAAGCAAATAATATCTGAAAAACGTAAAAAATTAAAAATAAGGATAAAAAGACTACAATATAATATAATTGCCGGAGTTTGTAAAAACTCAATAAATGTACAAAAAGAAAAAATATCAAATTTAGAATCAATAATTGATAGTCTATAATATACATACCAACATGATCTATTAACAATTAAATAAAAAATGAACAAAGAAGAATTTATAATAGATGAAAAAATATATGAAAACCATGAAAGATTAAAAATAAAAATAGTATTTTCTAATCTAGGAAGAAGTTATAAAAAAATAGGTGAACATTTATATTTAATGTTAGAAAAGGAAGAATTAAAATTAGAAGATAAATTGACAACTATGGTAAGAATAGAAAAAGAAAATGAAGAAATAGATAGAAAAAAGGAAATAGAAAAAATAAAACAACAAACTACAGAAGAAATACGAAAAATAGAAGAAACTAAAAATAGTTGGATTGCTGAATTAGAAAACGAACTACAAATGCTAAAAATTTGTACAAAAAAAGACAGAAAGAAAAAAAAAGAAAAAGATAAAGAACAAAAATTATTAAAATAGATAAATCAATTTAAAGAAAAATTAGAAATAAACAATAAAGAAATATAAACTAGGAAATTAGAAATAAATACAATAGATGTTGAAGAAACAGATAATTATAATTCAGAAGATAGTGAAATATATACAGAAATCTTAACAAATAAAAAAATTTAGAAATCAATGAAAAAAAAAGAATTAATTAATGAAGAAAACTTAGAAATAGAAACACAGAAATAAATATTCTTGATAAAAAAAAAGAAAATAAAAATATAATACCTAGAACATCAGAAATAAGAAAACCTACATATTATAAGAATAAGTTTAAAAGATATAATCTAAAGGATGAATATAACAAATGGACACCAAAACAAATAGTTAATAAAAATTATAACTTTTTAGACTTAGATTGTGTAATAAATACAGGAAAAATAATACAATTATGGATAGGTTATATGACAAAAAAATTATTAGATAATAATATAAATGTAACAGATGCACCAGAATATATGGAAAGAACACTAATAGGAACAGTGAAATTATGGTTTTCAAATCTAACTGAAAATAGTAAAAAGGTATTAAGAACTGACAAACCTTCAGAAGAAACATCATCAACAACTACAACTAAATTAACACCTATAGAGTTATTAAAAAAATATGAAATAGCTATAAAAAATAAATTTAGCAGCATGACAACAACAGAAAAAGAACAAAATGAAGAGAAAGATACAAATAGGAATTTAATGTTAAAATTAGCAATATGTAATATGTGTTACATAGATGAATATACTTGCGCATTTAAAGAATATTATTATAAAGGAACATATAATACAGAAGAAAGTAAAGAAATAAGAAAATTATATTTTAGTAAGTTACCTGAACCATTTAGTTCAAAAATAATAAAAAGTTGGGATGAAGCAAAAATCGTAGATACTCTAGGAGCAAGAATAAAAATTTTACAACAATGGTATAGAAACCTATGTGAAAAATATAGAGAAGAAATAAAAATGAAAAAAATATTAATAAGAAATTTAGCATGTTGCAAAGATAAAATAGCACCTCAATTTAGATGCGAAGAAAGATATTATAAGAAAAGAAAAAGACATAAGAAATATAAGAAATACAAAAAATCAAAATATAAATATAATAAACCAAGAAAAAGATATTATGTAAAAGATTATAAACATGAAAGACCATATGAGAAAAAGAAATCTATAAAGGAATGTACTTATTATAATTACGGAAAATTAGGACATTTAGTTAGAGATTGTAAATTACCTAAAAACCCAAAAACTAAACAAATATTAGAAATAAAAATAGAAAATACAGAATATATGCAGATAGATTATATAGATTACGAATAGAAAGTGAAGTTAGTATATATGTGATTTCAGAGAAAGAAACAGATAATGAAATAGATAGCGAATTAGATGAATTAAATGAATGAAGAAAATATAAGAATAAACCAAATAACTGAAGAAGATATAAAAATGATAACAAAGGAAGAATATTTAAATGAAGAAGGAACAAATCAAAAAATAATATTTGATAGTAATATATTTGATGAAATAAAAGGAAAAGAATTAGATTTAAGTGTAAAAAAAATATTTAAAATACCAACAATAAAAACATATTTAGTAGAAGAAAAGAAGAATACTACGTAGTAAGTCAGAAGAACATGTAATAGATTGTAGATATGTAAAAGGAAGAGCTAGTATACCACTAGTAACAAAAAGAATAATTAATAAAGAAATAAACGATATAAAAAGTAAAGACCCAATAAATTATGTACACCTTGGAGGAACAGAGATATTAATAAAAGCATGTTTTAGAGAAGGAATAGATACCCTAATAGAATTATACCTAGCAGATGATAGAATTATAAAACCTATAGAAAAAAGTATAATAACTGTCATAAAAGGAAATTTAATCTACCAAAAATTTAAATTTATAATAAGTGCGAATTATTCAGTAGCAATAACAGATAAAAATATAGATAAATCATTAGTATTATATTGGAAAATATCAGGAATAGAACTAACCCCAGGAAGTAAAATATTTACAGCAAGATGTAAAAATCTATATGTATTGACAAGAAAACATAAAATAACGAGGAAAAATAAAATTAATAAAATACAAATAGAAAGTCCTTTCGAACAATTTGTAAAAACAATTGATAATAATGAGTATAGTTATAGAGACATAGATATAGAAGAAAAATTAAAAATAATAAATGATAGAATAAGTACAGCAAAAATAATAGCTTATGAAAAACCAGAATCATCAAGTTCATCAAAAAGAACAAATTATGAAACAAGTTCAACAACTAATTTAAACCAATATTACATAACAGGAACAATAAATAAAAAAGAATATTTAATACTCTTAAATACAGGACAAAAAGAAAATTATATAGCAAGATATCTAGTAAAAAATGAGGAAATAAAATCTAACAATAATATATGTCCAGATCTACCAAGAAGCTTAATAAACACTAAAAATATAGCAAAAAAATAATAATAACAGGGGTTAGAAAAATAAAAATTGAAATTGAAATAAAGAAAGAAATGCAAAAAGCAGACATAATATTAGGAATAAAATGGCTAGAACAAGTAAAACCATATAATATAGAGCATACACAATTATCTATAATATATAACAGAGAGAAATTATTCTTAAGAAGAGCTTTAACATGATATGAAAATATATGTATTAATGAAGATAGTAGTAGAAGGGTATTACAGTAGATATTATACGCCTATGATAGCTACAGGAGCAGAAGCTAATTTATGTAGATATAATTTTTTTCCAAAAAGTAAATAGGATAAATTAGAAACACCAATAATAGTTAAAGGATTTAATAACGAAGGAAGCTTAATTACTTATAAAGCTAAGAATGTAAAAACACAAGTATGGGATAAAATATTAACAATGAAGAAATCTATAATTATGAGCTATCATCAAAAGATATACTTTTAGGAATGCCGTTTTTAGATAAATTATACCCACATATAGTAACTAGAATGGATTGGTGGTTTGCAACACCATGTAAACAGAAAATAAGAGCAAAAAGAGTTACTAATAACAAAAGTAAGAAAATTGATTGGATAGAAGGAAGTGAAAAAATTCCACAAAAATTAGAAAATATAATAAATACTGAAGCTACAATAGAACTAGTCGTATTTTCAATAAATAAAAAGAAAATAACTATATTTTCAATAAATAAGATAGAAATAATTAAGAAAAAATTAGAACAATTATATAGTGAAGATCCATTAAAAAGATGGGAAAAACATAAAACTAATATAAAATTGAATTAATAGATAAAAATAGCATAATAACTCAAGAACCATTAACATATAATTTTGACGATTTAAAAGAATTTAAAATGCATATAGATGAATTATTAGAAAAACAATATATACAAAAAGTAATAGTAAACACAATAGTCTAGCATTTATAATAAATAAACATAGTGAACAATAAAGAGGAAAAAGTAGAATGGTTATTGATTATAGAAATCTAAATGCAAAAACTATGACATATAATTACCCAATACCAAATAAGATATTAAAAATAAGACAAATACAAGGATATAATTACTTTAGTAAATTTGATTGTAAATCAGGATTTTATCATTTAAAGTTAGAAGAAGAATCTAAGAAATTAATCGTATTTACGGTACCACAAGGATTTTATGAATGAAATGTACTACCATTTGGATATAAAAATGCACCAAGTAGATATCAACATTTTATGGATAATTATTTTAAAAAATTGCCTAATTGTATAGTATATATAGATGATATACTATTATATACAAAAATCAAAAAAGAACATTTAAAATTATTAGAACAATTTACGGATATAATAGAAAAATCGGGAATAAGTTTAAGTGAAAAGAAAGCTGAAATTATGAAAAACCAGATAGAATTTTTAGGAATACAAATAGATAAAAGTGGAGTAAAAATGCAACAACATATAGTACAAAAAATAATAAATTCAAAAGAAGAATTAGATACAAAAAAGAAATTACAATCATTTTTGGAATTAGTAAACCAAGTAAGGAAATATATACCAAAATTAGCAGAAAATCTAAAGCCTTTACAGAAAAAATTAAAAAAGGATGTAGAATATAATTATAACGAAGAAGATAAAAAACAAGTCCAGAAAATAAAAATACTTTGTAAAGAATTACAAAAATTACAATTTTCAGACGAAAATAGAAAATTTGTATATATAGTAGAAGCAGATGCTAGTGAATGTAGTTATGGAGGAGTACTTAAATATAGGTATGAAAATGAAAAAATAGAACATCATTGTAGATATTATTTAGGAACGTTTAATGAAACAGAAATAAAATGACAAATAAATAAAAAAGAATTATATTCATTATATAAATATTTATTAGCATCTGAGCCATATATTGTATATAACAAGTTTATTGTACGAACAGATAATACACAGATACGTTGGTGGCTAACAAAGAAAATACAAAATTCAGTTACAATAAAAGAAATTCGGAGAATAGTATTGAATATATTAGATTTTACATTTACAATTGAAGTAATTAGTACTAACAAAAACGTTATTGCAGATTACATATCAAGACAAAGCTACACAAACTGATATAATAGAAGATGATGCTTTAGAAAAGATATTCAAAACCCTTACTACGCTTTCAATGAAAGTGGACAGTTTGGGTAATGAAATAGAAAAGCTAAAGACTAATGAAGATAAACTAAAGTCTGTAGCTACAAAACAGCTAACTCAGCAGTGTGCAGAGCTATGTCGATCGAAAGACATTAAAATTTCAGAGCTAGAAGGAGACGTTGGGACACTCCGTAAAATCCATAACGTTTATTAATCTACTATTGCAGGTACATGCAAAGGAGTTATTGGACAAAGATACCAGAATATGAACTTAAATAAGACATTTGAAAAACCATTTACACCAAAAATACAAAAAGACCTCTTGAACATACCCCCACAAATTACCACATATCGAGATAGTCTGAACCAAGTTAAAAAAAGTTTATAACTATAAGCCCAAAAATACATAGAAAATATTTACCGAGTACAAACTTTTCTAAACCTTAACCCTAGAGCAACAGATATTAAAGAACCCAACACAAACTATATAACCCAAAGATTACAAGGTCACAACAAGCTAATTGCATTTCCTAAAACCAACCCAAACTTAATAAAAACTTGTTTTGATTATGAATTATTAAATACCATATACACCCAAGATGGAGAAGAACTATCAGCTATGGAAGAATTACAAAAAATATTCAACACCTATAAAAGAGTAACTAAAGGAAATCTATTTTATATAAAGTGTTACACTACACCAGCAGAGATATTATACAACGAGATAAAACAAGTTATACAAGTTGTAAAAATAGGATTAACCAGAGATATGATTATACCAGAAGATATTGTGCAGCAGCCAGAGATACCCAGAATCAAGATACCTAATTTTTATGCAAATAAACGACTTATTGAACTAGCTACAATTATTCAAGAACTAGCAAACAATTATACCAATGGAAACCGAATATGGAGCTATTATTCAAGAGACCATCAGACGATTTATTCAAATTCAAAAGAACTACGACAAGCAGATATGGAAGATGTTAGACAATGGATAATGACATTACTTAACCTAGAAAAACAATCTACTGTAAGGGCAATTAAGAGAGAATTTATTTTAGACGAATTATTGACAAGATATTGCAAGATAATTGGACATAAATATTCAGACCATCAATGTTTGAGATGTAATGGAGAAGATAATATTGTCCCAGATGTACAGCTAAAATAAAGATAAGCATGCCAGCTGGAAAGAAGATAAAAAAGCAGCAGATACAATAGAGACAACAACGAAGGAAAATTAACTACAAATAAAGAAAAGAAGACAAAAGTTATCAAAGTCATAAAAGATATGAAAAGGACATATGACTTATAATTTTCAACATGTGAATTATTTTTTGATTCCTTTTACGTAAAAGACATTGTATAGTTAGGTTAGGTAGGTACTATTATTAGCCTACTATAGGCTTTTTGACTTTTTTTGTAAGACTTTGTGAAAGATTAGTCTTTTCTAGGAATAACATGTAGATACATGTAAAGTTTTTAGGAACGTGTAAAACATTAGTACGAAAAACTATGTAAATCATCCATTATAAATGAAGGCATCGAAGGCAGAAAGAAGTAAGCCTTCATGCTTTGAAGCAAAAACTCTCTCTTGTCTACAACAAATACTTTGATTATTTAAAAATAGGTATATTTCAAAAGAAAAATCTATGGAGGAACAAATCTTAGAATTATCAAATCTACCATAACAGGTATATTCATTTACTATTATGAATAGCTAAATTTATAAATTCCTAACAATCATGATATGATAAAATAAGTTCATGTTAGTTGCTTTATAGTAGAATTATTTGAAAAATAGCATGTTAAGAAGTTTATTAGCAAAGTGCAAAAGGAGAAAAATTTCTAAGAACTATGCCATCCTAAAGGTGAAACCGGTGAGGTAAGAAAGCCGTGATAGGGGAGTAACCAGAGTAGAGGCGTTGTTTAAGGGAGAAGTATCCAGATTACCATGATAATAGTGACCGAAGAATATGTTATTTAAGAATAACCTAGTATATAGCAATCTAAAGTGATCATATTTTGTTATGTGCATGATTGAAGGGAATATTTTAAAAATAGCAATTTTATAAAAAAAATGGATAATTATTTATCTAACGAAATGGTAGATAAATTAAAAATACTCTTTTTATATGTACTTAAGGATATAGAAATAGTAGATATAAGAAAAATCATATTGAAAAAAATATTTGATAGATATTTTATGACTAGAATTAATTATATACCACACCTACCGAACTACTCTTATAAATACTTACATACCAAACCCACACACTAACTATGATAAATTATGTATATTTAGAATTTTGGAAAATAGATATAAAATATATACAATTTCTTAGTGAAAATATAGAAGAATTAATGAGATTAAAACAAACAACTAAAAAATATTATAATAAAGTATTTAACTAATTTTAAATGATAGATAATCTTAAAATATTAATCTTATATATACTTAGAGGTATAAAAATTATAGATATTAAGAGAATAATATTACAAAAAGTATTAGACTATGAAATTGAAACTATAAATTGGATAGAATAGTTATACCTGGATAATTCCCCAGATGGATATTATTCAGATTAAGAAATGTTAGAATATATTAGAAAAACTAGAGAAAATCAAGATAATCTAAATGAAGAAATTAATTATAGAAACCGAATTAGAAAAATAATGGAGAATCTAAAAGAAAAATTAATATGGATAGAAGAAACCCTAGAAAATTTAGGAAAAAGTACATGTGATAGTTTATATAATTTAAAAAACTCGCTACGAGAAGAACAATATATGATAATAAATAACATTGAAAATCTAGAATTAGATATACATTACAGTACAATTAGGATAAATTATTATACAAAAATTTGTAAATCTACAATTACTATAGGATAAAATGATAGACTATGAATATTTAAAATATTGAAGAGAAAATATGAAAGAAATAATATTATTAGAAAAACTTATGAAAGACAATCTAATTGGATATTTTGAAACAAAAGATATAGAATATTTAGGATACCTTTAAAATAATATAGAAGAATTACAAAAAGTAAGAGAAAAAAAAATAAAGAATATTATAGTAAAGCATTTAACCAATTACCATAAAATAACCCCCCAAGATATGAATATCGATAAAACTAACATAAATAAACTTAAAATAAAAATAAAAGTAAAAATATTTAGAGAAGTTAAGAAACATCTACGCACAAAAAAAAATAGATCCATTGTATTTATAATAGATCTATTTTACCACACAATAAAATAGATCTATTTTACCACACAAGTTATTCGTACCCCTTACAATTGGTATCAAAGTCTATGCTGTTTAAAGTTACGGAAGTAGTATATATTTGGATTCATTTGATTAATTTATTATTTGATTAATTTATTAATTATGACTTATTTGATAAAACTAGATTTAGATATTACCCAAAATATTATTTAGATGAATAACGTACAATAATTACCAAAATATAAAGAATTAAAGCAAATAATATCTGAAAAACGTAAAGAATTAAAAATAAGGATAGAAAGACTACAATATAACATAATTTTCGGAGTTTGTAAAAACTCAATAAATGCACAAAAAGAAGAAATATCAAATTTAGAATCAACAATAGATAGTTTAGAATATACATACCAACATGATTTATTAACAATTAAATAAAAATGAACAAAGAAGAATTTATAATAGATGAAAAAATATATGAAAACCATGAAAGATTAAAAATAAAAATAGTATTTTCTAATCTAGAAAAAAGGTATAAGAAAATAGGTGAACATTTATATTTAATGTTAGAAAAAGAAGAATTAAAATTAAAAGATAAATTGACAGCTATGGTAAGAATAGAAAAAGAAAATGAAGAAATAGATAGAAAAAAGGAAATAGAAAAAATAAAACAACTAACTATAGAAGAAATACGAAAAATAGAAGAAACTAAAAATAGTAGGATTGCTGAATTAGGAAAAGAACTACAAATGCAAAAACATTTGTATGAAAGAAGACAAAAAGAAAAAGAAGAAAAAGATAAAGACAAAAATTATTAAATGAGATAAATCAATTTAAAGAAAAATTAGAAATAAATACAATAGATGTTGAATAAAACAAATAATTATGATTCAGAAGATAGTGAAACATATACAGAAATCTTAACAAACACAAAAAATTTAGAAATCAATGAGAAACAAGAAGTAATTAATGAAGAAAACTTAGAAAATAGAAACACAGAAATAAATACTCTTGATAAAAAAAAAATGAAAATATAATACCTAGAACATCAGAAATAAGAAAACCTACATATTATAAGAATAAGTTTAAAAGATATAATCTAAAGGATGAATATGACAAATGGACACCAAAACAAATAGTTAATAAAAATTATAATTTTTTAGACTTAGATTGTGTAATAAATACAGGAAAAATAATACAATTATGGATAGGATATATGAAAAAATAATTATTAGATAATAATATAAATGTAACAGATGCACCAGAATATATAGAAAGAACACTAATAGGAACAGTGAAATTATGGTTTTCAAATCTAACTAAAAATAGTAAAAGGGTGTTAAGAACTGACAAACCTACAGAAGAAATATCATCAACAACTACAACTAAATTAATACCTATAGAATTATTAAGAAAATAAGAAATAACTATAAAAGACGAATTTAGCAGCATGACAACAACAGAAGAAGAACAAAATGAAGAGAAAGATACAAATAGGTATTTAATGTTAAAATTAGCAATATGTAATATGTGTTACATAGATGAATATACTTGCGCATTTAAAGAATATTATTATAAAGGAACATATAAAATATAAGAAAGTAAAGAAATAAGAAAATTATATTTTAGTAAATTACTTAAACCATTTAGTTCAAAAACAATAAAAAGTTGGGATGAAGCAAAAATAGTAGATACTCTAGGAGCAAGAATAAAATTTTTACAACAATGGTAGAGAAACCTATGTGAAAAATATAGAGAATAAATAAAAATGGAAAAAACATTAATAAAAAATTTAGCATGTTGCAAAGATAAAATAGCACCTCAATTTAGATGCGAAGAAAGATATTATAAGAAAAAAAAGACATAAGAAATATAAGAAATACAAAAAATCAAAATATAAATATAAGAAACTAAGAAAAAGATATTATGTAAAAAATTATAAACATAAAAGACCATATAGGAAAAAGAAATCGATAAAAGAATGTACTTGTTATAATTGCGGTAAATTAGGACATTTAGTAAGAGATTGTAAATTACCTAAAACCCAAAAAATAAATAAATATCAGAAATAAAAATAAAAAATCCAGAATATATGCAGATAGATTATATAGATTACGAATTAGAATAAAGTGATCATATTTTATTTTGTGCATGATTGAAGGGAATATTTTAAAAATAGCAATTTTTTAAAAAATGGATGATTATTTATCTGACGAAATGGTAGATAAATTTAAAATACTTGTTTTACATGTACTTAAGGATATAGAAATAGTAGATATAAGAAAAATCATATTGAAAAAAATATTTGATAGATATTTTATGACTAGAATTAATTATATACCACACCTACCGAACTACTCTTATAAATACTTACATACCAAACCCACACACTAACTATGATAAATTATGTATATTTAGAATTTTGGAAAATAGATATAAAATATATACAATTTCTTAGTGAAAATATAGAAGAATTAATGAGATTAAAACAAACAACTAAAAAATATTATAATAAAGTATTTAACTAATTTTAAATGATAGATAATCTTAAAATATTAATCTTATATATACTTAGAAATATAGAAATTATAGATATTAAGAGAATAATATTAGAAAAAGTATTAGACTATGAAATTGAAAATATAAATTGGATAGAACAGTTATACCTGGATAATTCCCCAGATGGATATTATTCAAATTAAGAAATGTTAGAATATATTAGAAAAACTAGAGAAAATCAAGATAATCTAATGAAGAAATTAATTATAGAAACCGAATTAGAAAAATAATGGAGAATCTAAAAGAAAAATTAATATGGATAGAAGAAACCCTAAAAAATTTAGAAAAAAGTACATGTGATAGTTTATATAATTTAAAAAATTCGCTACGAGAAGAACAACATAAGATAATAAATAGCATTGAAAATATAGAATTAGATATAAATTACAGTATAATTAGGATAAATTATTATACAAAAATTTGTAAATCTACAATTACTACAGGATAAAATAATAGACTATAAATATTTAAATTATTGGAGAGAAAATATGGAAGAAATAATATTATTAGAAAACTTATGAAAGACAATCTAATTGGATATTTTGAAACAAAAGATATAAAATATTTAGGATACCTTCAAAATAATATAGAAGAATTACAAAAACTAATAACCAATTATCATATAATCACCCTCAAGATATGAATATCGATAAAACTAATATAAATAAACTTAAAATAAAAATAAAAGTAAAAATATTTAGAGAAGTTAAGAAATATCCACGCACAAATAAAAATAGATCCATTGTATTTATAATAGATCGATTTTACCACACAAGTCATCCGCAACCCCTAAAATTGGTATCAGAGCCTATGCTGTTTAAAGTTACGGAAGTAGTATATATTTGAATTTATTTGATTAATTTATTATTTGGTTAATGATCGACATGTTTGTTTGTGTTGCCTACTTTGATACTTTCTTTTATATTTGTTTATTTTACTTTCCATTTTAATCTATTATTTATTTGAGAATTACGTAAAAGTATTATAAATCATAATAATTAACAATTTAAAGTAATTAAAAAGACATAAAAAATTTTGATTGACTCTCTAAATTTTATTACTGTGACGTAAATTGGAACAGAAGAAAAAGTACTACAAATTACAACAATTAATAATTTAACGTATTTTAAAAATATGTAAAAAATTTAGTTAACTCTTAAAAATTGTATCAATACCACATAAATTGAGACAGAGGGTCTAACATATATCATTTAAAAATTATATAAAAAGTATTATAATCACAATAGTTAATCTTGAAAATGTTTTTCGCGCTACCACCTCAATTCTAACTGTTGTTATATTTGAATATCTAGATCTGATAATATTGTGCACCCATCTATAAGAATTTCTTAACTTAGTAGTGGTTCAAAACATTTCAATATCTGCATTTATAAGTGTTTTGCCTTTGAGAAGATGATCCAAAACTTTGTTGTTAATTGAAGTATCTTTTGTTCCAGTTTTTGTATGAAATAATCCTATGAATATTAGTTCTACATCTTTTCTATATTTTGTAAAAGGTCTCAATCTTATCATCAAACAATTAAAATAGCCCGACTACACGACATATCACACTTTCTTATCATATGAAAAAACTATCTTATAAAACTTCACTCCTTTGCGAGTACCATCAAATAGTTATTATTTAAAAAGTTATCATTTTAAATCAATGTATATTTATGTTTGTATCTCATCAATATCGAATTTTGGTGCTAAAAATGTCTATAGTATTGGGCCCATGCTGACACGGGCCATGCACCTCGAGTCTAATTATAGAAGAGCTAGTGTCGAGGTTTCAAGATGCTTATGTTGTTTGCTCCATAATTTTATTATATTAATATTAATTAATTATTATAAATTATCTATATATTAAAAAAATTATAATATTTAACTAAAAAATAAAATAGATATTTATGATATATCTATTTCAGCTGCTTGATCTGTAATTTTACTATATCGCCCTTAACTAATTACTATTAGTCATTTATATATTAAAAAATTAATAATATTCAATATGTGATTTTACTATATCATACCTAATTAATTATTACAAGTCATTTATGTATTAAAAAAATAATAATATTTAATTAAAAAATATAAAATAAATATTTATAATATGTCTTTTTCAGCTGCTTCAACCTTGATTTTACTAAAGCACCCCTAATTAATTACTATAAGTCATTTGTGGATTAAAAAATTAATAATATTTAATTAAAAAACTAAAATAGATATTTAGGACATATCTGCTTCAACTATAGTTTTATTAAATATCATCCCTAATTAATTATTATGAATTATTTAAATATCAAAAAATTAATAATATTTAATAAAAAGATTAAAATAAATATAAAGATGCTAAATTAACTTCTAATGCTGTAAATTAACTTGACGTCTTATATGACGTCCACTTAAATTTATTTAACAAGTATTTTTATCGTAATTTTGTCATGTCACTTCTAATTAGTTGTTGTAAGTCATTTAAAACATTTATGTTTCGTTGCTTCAATCGTGATTTTACTATATTACTCCTAATTAATTATTGTGATCATCTAAATATTGTGCCACTTAAACTGAAATAAAAAAGTATTATAAAACAAAATAATTAAAAGTTTAAATTATTTGAAGAATATAATTGACTATCGACGACACAAAATTCTGTACAAGGAGAGTAACATATATTATTCAAAAATTACATAAAAAGTATTATAAATTATAATAATTAATAACCTAAAATATCTAAAAAGAATTTAATATATTATATATTTCAAAAAAGTACGTAAAATATACTATAAATCACAATAATTAACAACTTAAAAAATTTAAAAGATATGAAATATTTGGTTGACTCTCGAAATTATATTGGTGTCACTTAAATTGGAATAAAAGAAAAGTATTATAAATCACAATAATAAAAGACTTAAATTATTTTATAAATATAATTGACTATCAATGATATAAAAGTTTGAACAAGAAAAGTAACATATATTATTTGAATATTACATAAAACATCTACGGAAGTATATTTTATCGTATTCTCAAAATCAAATAACTTAAATTAATATGATACACCGTAACTTATAGTTTTCTTTTTTATATAATTTTTGAAACACTTAAAAATTTAAGTTTAAAATATAAATTTAATTTAACTTTAAGGAACAAGTTGACAAATAAAAGAGAAAGAGAAATGAAAGTAAAGGATATTTATGTCGGCTTAGTAGGGGAATACAATGTAATTTTGAATTATTAACTGCAACTCACATGTGATGTAATATTCAATGATCTCTTTATCTTTTTCACAGTTATTTTTTATTTTATACCACAGGTATCAAATCTTATTTATCAATTTTAATCTCATACTTTATACTTAATGTAGTAAATCTCAGTCATATGATTAAAGATTTAAAGTTTAAAATGCATCAAAATTTGTTACTTATATGAGTAAGTTATACATAATTAGCTTGTAAGATAATTTGGCTACTTGAAAAATATTATCAAGTAGTTAATATGTTTTGTGTATTCATATTTTATAATTTATAATTCGAATTTATATCAATCTAACTTATTGTATATAATCAAAATATCTTAATGTTGAATCTGTGCTGACACGTGCCATTCTCCACTAATTTTATAGAGAAAAGGTAGAAAAATAAAAGTATAAAAAAGTTTGGCCTCCAAGAAGAAAGAAGAGTCGATATGACCTACCAAAAAACATCAACTGGCCACCACAGCAACATGTCATTGAGCCAAAGGTCTAATTGCCGATTCCATGCAACTAAAATGAAGGAAATGGAAATATGTTATTTAATTAGTCTATAATAAATATCAAAGAAAGCCTCAAGTGACACATGAAAATTGAAACCTGTTAAAACTACAAGCTATATTGCTTAATGTACTAGCTTATTTTTTTTCAAAATCAAATTTGACCACATGGGCGGTTTTAATTGAAAATGCCGAAACAAAGCTGTCCAGTAAAATAAAACTGGCCCAAACAGATCCACCCCACCCTCCGCCCTCCCACCCCCTAAAAAAAGTCATACTCTACCAATTAAGAGACTATTGTTTGCTTTCAGTATACAAGCAAGTATACGTGATCATCAAAGAGAACAACAATCATGATGCAATCAGAGGTCAAATTCTATAAGAACATATCGTTGACAAGTAATCAATTTAACCTCTTATAATTAAAAGAACAAGTGTTTTCCGCAAGAGAGTTAGGTCGTTGCTTGTTTAAAAATAGTAATAATGATAGGTTTTTATGGAATTTGAATCACAAAGAAGATGAATCCCAGGGCTATGTCAGTTTGCCAATCCCAATGTAGCTACACCTTAATCGTCATGCTAATTTCTATCGAATTGTTGACACGTAAAATTAGTATTATAGTCATGGCCTTTCGAACCTCTAACTGTCTATCCAGATTAACCTTATACCTAAATTGTTAGGTGATGAACTAGGAATGATTTTCTTCCTACCATAAATCTGTTCCACATAATGCATCCTGCTCTTTTAATTATCCCATGTTCTATCTCTAACTATCCTCTTTCAAATTCCTTTAACGATTATTCATTTCATCTATTATTGATCGCAAATTATCATAATAATAATACAAGATTAAATGAACAATTTATATGATAGAAACACATAAACAACTTTAGTTTAGGATACTTAGTTCATACATTGACTATAACCCTATAATAAGGGCGCTTAGCCACTAATAATTCAATTACATAGCAAGAAATCTTGTTTTGAACAAGAATTTAAGCTAAGTAAAGGAGAAACAATTAGCTCTAATAAAAGTACGTCTTTGTTCTTGCTTCGTACTTCCACAGTGATGAATATGAACCCACCTAGAATTTAGATCTTGATCAAGACTTGGTGTAATATCCGGCAAAGTCCTCTTCCAGTCTGAGCCTTAGAGCGTATTCGGTAAAGCAAAAAAATAATCTGAGTCTAAAAGTTTCAGAAATATCTTTCCAAGTATGAAATACTTGGATTCGTATGGAATTTCCCTAATTTCTACTTTTTGTCATGTAGAGCATTGAATAAGCTTTCCATCGATACCAAATTTGTCCAAATCGGACACTTGGGTGAAGAGTTAGAGCCATTTTAGTGAGACAGTGTGTCACCTGGCAACTTAGCACGTCGTGGGCCAGCCAAAATGACAATTGTCAAAAATCTAGTGAACCTCCGCGATTCTACCGCGTCACTGTATAGTTCCAGTTCGTAACCAAAGATGGCAACGCGATTTCCACCGCGTCGTGTCGTCATGCAGTTTCCCAATTGTCCAATTTCCAGTGAACTAGCGCGATTATGGCGCGTCACACCAGCATGTAAAATCGGGATTTTTCAGTTTAATTCCAAGAGCTTTTTGGTCTTTTTCCTTTATCCCCAACCTCTATAAATACCCGGCTAATGGATTTTAGCCTCATTTTCTCTTCTTCCACCAAGAACTAGGGTTTCCAAAAATCAAAATACTCTCTTCTTCTTCTACAACAAAGATCAAGAAAGATCTAGAGAAAACAAGAAATCTTCCGAAGGCTTTCAAGAAAAGAGTTTCTCCAGGTATGTAGATGTTGATTCTTGGGTCCGTTCATCCAAGAAGCTCAAGAACCCTTTTCAAAACTCAAAGATTTTTATGTTTGTGAGATCCCATGATTTGTATAAGTTGAAATTGATGTTCCATGTGTTATTGAGTTTTGATTTATGTTTGTTTACAAGATTCATGAGCTTTGACCCTAGTATATGAAATTCATGTGATGTTTGTGATAAACCCTCTTGAAATTATTTTCTATGTGATGTGTTCATGTCCTTTGGGTATAGAAATGGTGGAATAAGCGAAGCATGTCCCCCATAGGTTTGATAAAAAGGTTAGGCGAGGAATAAGGGCCATTATAGTATGTTGAATAGGAAATCCCAAATTGTGATCTAGTCCATGCATGCCTAGTGTTTGATAAAATGCATTAGTGAGTGAAATGTGCCATGATAGTATGGAATCTCCAAGAAGGTGTAAACCCGTACTTGCTTAGTATTGTTGAAATACCTTAGTGAACAAGTCGAGATATGATGTTGTAAATTCCCCAATTATGTGCTCTCTGATATATGCTAAGCTTTTAATACATGCCAAGTGGTTAGCAAGTAAGTTGAGGCATGATAGTATGAAGTTTTCCCCAAATCATGTGATGTCCAAATACATGTCAAGACTGATTTAGGTGTGAAGTACTTGAGGTAACACCTTGTTGAAGGAAGTATAATCTAGTAGCATGTTTCCCTACGCTAGTACATGTTGATGTTTCCTAAATACTTGAAGAGATGCTTTAATGATAATGATGAATGAATGAACGTGATGATGATGATGAATGAATGATTGTGATGATGATGATAAATGAATAATTATGATGATGATAATGAATGAACGATTGTGATGATGATGATGAATGAATAGTTGTGATGATGGAGGAATACTTATGCTTTATTTTATGTTATCGAGTCCTGGGGGTATTTATACCCGACAGCTTAGCTGCTGTCTAGAGTTCGTGTCAGTTTCACGATAATTCTAGTTGAGTCATGACTCTCAGAACTTAGTGAATTATAGAACGCTGTATCCTCAGATAGTTACAGAACTTAAAAAATCTCAGTTATCTCTGTAATCTCTGTATTGCTAGTAATTTAGCCTCAGTCCTGTAATCAACTTAGATCCAATAGTATTCAAGTGTTTAATTCTGATCTAAGAAGCGATTCGAATAATCTATTCAAGCTCTGTATCATCAGTCAGATACTGTGATTCAATATCATTTCTATCAGATACGGAACTAAGTGATCTTAACGTAACTCAGTCAGATTTTTTGAGAAATATGATCATTGTCAGAATTCAGTTCAGAGTCTTTCAGTTGTGAATAGAAAATAGTACCGAGTGAGGGAAGGGATGAAGGCTCCTCCCATCAGCGAGAGAGAGGCCGGAGTCGTTAGTAGCAATCCCTGACCTCCAAAACTGCGTAGCCAATACAGGATACAGAAGTCACCATCAGGAAAAGGCTGTCATCTCTAAAGAGAGTATTTGGCTATTATATTACCTTAGGTCGACTTCCTGGTAAGGGTCATCCGCTAGAGAGGATTGACCAGAGAGAGGTCTTTACCCGTGGCATAGTATTAATACCTTTCCAGCTGGGGTTACAGGTTGGACCCTACCTGTGGTAGGTTGGGGCATGTCGGTTAAGTAACTACTTCCAACAGTTTCAGTTAAAGTTTCAGTTTCAGTATCAATCTTCAGAAATCAGGACTGTCAGATACAATCATCTATCTTTATGAGGAACTCAGATAGTTCCATTGATTCATGGACCATCCCATCAGATATGCGTGGTCTTATATACAGTCATTTGATATCATATTCTGAGATATGCCACCAGACAGGATTGATTACAGTCTCAAATTCTATTGAGTATCCTTATTATATGATCATTTCCTTACCATTGATAATAGCTTCCTTAATCATCTGTTAGAGAGGTTGATCTTTAATCTTATCAGTCTAGAGCAGTAAGCTCAGAATTCAGTCATCGATGTAAGTATATCTAGTTTCTCAGTCATTAGTATCAGATGAGTCAGTGCCTCAGTATCTCAGTGTTAGTAGTGACTTCAGTCTGCAGTAAAGCAATATTCGAGTTTCGTTTCAGTCTCTAGAGTTGTGATGATTGTGACTATGGTCTATGCATTCATGTATGTGTATGTGTTCTCGTGCGACAATTTCATGATTATTCAGTTTAGATATTATGCATGCATGAGCCCTTGCATTTAGCCTTACCCCGTCTACATACTCAGTACATTCCTGTACTAACGCATTTGCACTATGGTGTTTTATTTGGCACCATAGGTTCAGAGGCACAGGACCCAGAGTTTCCTCATCAGTTCAGTCCCAGTCAGCAGCAGTAGTCGTAGCAGTGAGTCTTCTTCTTTCGAGGATGAATCGCAGTTTACTATTATGGTATCAAACTTTGTTTATATTTTCAGTAGACAGAGTTAGTTGGGGATATGTCCCATCAACTCTACAGTTCAGAGAGTTTAGAGGCTTTTTCGACAGATGTATTGGTATTTAGTTTTCAGTTTTGAGTATGTGTAGATGTGTTGAACCTTATGGCCAGTTTCCGCATTATTTCAGATATTAAGCAGTGTATAGGTATAGATATCAGAAAAGGGTTAGCTTATGGACCTTCGGGGTCATAAGCACGGTGTGACGTCTTGGGATGGGATCTCGGGGCATTACACCTCGACTCAAAACCCCACTCAAGACTTGATTCTTGACCTCGATTTAATATTCGACCCTCAACCTCAATTTGGAATTTAACTCTTGATATTCAAAATTTCAAGGTCATAATGACACCTAGCCAACGTTGGCGTGGTTTTGACATGCCTGCTTCAGCAGGCTACTTGCTTCGTGATTTTGCTATATCATCCCTAATTAATTATTATAAATATTTATATATTAAAAAATTAATAATATTTAACTAAAAAATAAGATACACATTTATGATATATCCGTTTCAGCTACTTCAACCATAATTTTACTATATCACCTTAATTAATTATTATAAGTTATTTGTGTATTAAAAAATTAATAATATCCAATCTACAATTTTACTATATCATCTCAAATTAATTATTACAAGTCATTTATGTATTAAAAATATTTAATTAAAGAAGGTAAAATAAATATTTATGTCGTGTGTGCTTCAACTGCTTCAACCGTGATTTTACTATAGCACCCCTAATTAATTATTATAAATTATTTTTGTATTAAAAAATTAATAATATTTAATTTTAAAAATTAAAATAGACATTTATGATATGTCTGCTTCAGCTGCTTCAACCATAGTTTTACTAAATATCATCCTTAATTAATTATAAGTTATTTAAGTATTAAAATATTAATAATATTTAATAAAAAGATAAAATAGATATAAAATGATAAATTAACTCTTGATATTTTAAACTAACTTGATGTCGTATATTAGGTCCATTTAAAGTTTTTTAACAAGTATTTTTGCAGTAATTTTGTCATGTCGCTTCTAATTAGTTGTTGTAAGTTATTTAAGACATTTATGTTTCACTGCTTCAATCGTGATTTTACTATATCATCCTAATTAATTATTGTGATCATCTAAGCATTGTTCCACATAAATTGAAATAGAAAAAATATTATAAATCACAATAATTAAAAATTTAAATTATTTAAAGAATATAATTGACTATCGACGACACAAAATTCTGTACAAGGAGAGTAACATATATTATTCAAAAATTACATAAAAAGTATCAAAAATTACAATAGTTAACAATTTAAAATATATAAAAATAATTTAATATGTTATATATTTCAAAAAATACGTAAAAAATAATATAAATCACAATAATTAACAACTTAAAAAATTTAAAAGATATAAAATATTTGGTTGATTCTCGAAATGATATTGGTGTCACTTAAATTGGAATAAAAGAAAAGTATTATAAATTAAAATAATTAAAAACTTAAATTATTTTAAATATATAATTGACTATCAATGCTATAAAAGTTTGGACAAGAAAAGTAACATATATTATTTGAAAATTACATAAAACATCTATAGAAGTATGTTTTATCGTGATCTCAAAGTCAAATAACTTAAATTAATATGACAGACCGTAACTTATAGTTTTTTTATTATAACATTTTTGAAATACTTAAAATTTAAGTTTAAAATATTAATTTAATTTAAATTTAATGATCATTTTGACAAATAAAAGAGGAGAAATGAAAGTAAAGGATGTTTATGTCGACTTAGTAGGGGAATACAATGCAATTTTGAATTATTAATAAAAACCCACGTCATGTAATATGCATTTATCCCTTTATTTTTTTCAACAATTATTTTTATTTTATGCAACAGGTGTCAAGTCTTATGTATCAATTTTAATCTCATACTTTATACTTAATGTAGTAAATCTCAGTCATATGATTAAAGATCTAAAGTTCAAAATGCATCAAATTTTGTTACTTACATGAGTAAGTTACACATAATTATCTTGTGAGATAATTTCGCTTCTTGAAAAATACTATCAAATAGTTAATATGTTTTGTGTATTCATGTTTTATAATTCATAATTCGAATTAATATCAATCTAACCTATCGTATATAGTCAAAATATTTTAATATTGAACCCGTGCTGACATGGGCTTGCTCCACTAGTTTTATAGAGAAAAGGTAAAAAAATAATAAAAAGTTGGCCTTCAAGAAGAGTGAAGAGTCGATATGACCTCCCAAAAAACATCATATGGCCACCACAGCAACATGTCATTGAGCCAAAGGTCTAATTGCCGATTCCATACAACTAAAATGAAGGAAATAGAGATATTTTATTTAATTAGTCTATAATAAGTATCAAAGAAAGCCTCAAGTGGCACATGAAACCTGTTAAAACTACAAGCTATATTGCTTAATGTACTAGCTTATTTTTTCAAAATCAAATTTGACCACATGGGCGGTTTTAATTGAAAATGCCGAAACAAAGCTGTCCAGTAAGCCCAAACAGATCACCCCCCCTCCATACTCTACCAATTAAGAGACTATTGCTTTCAGTATACAATCAAGTATATGTGATCATCAAATAGAACAACAATCATGATGCAATCAGAGGTCAAATCCTACAAGAATATATCGTTGACAAGTAATCAATTTAAGCTATTATAATTAAAAGAACAAGTGTTTTCCACAAGTGAGTTTGGTCGTTGCTTGTTTAAAAATAGTAGCAATGATAGGTTTTATGGAGAAGATGAATCCCAAGGCTATGTCAGTTTGCCAATCTCGATCTATCTACACCTTAGTCGTCATGCTAATTTCTATTGAATTGTTGAATCGCAAAATTAGTATTATAGTCATGGCCTTTTGAACCTCTAACTGTCTATCCAGGTTAACCTTATACCTAAATTGTTAGGTGATGAACTCGGTATGATTTTCGTCCTACCATAAATCTGTTCCACATAATGCATCCTACTCTTTTAATTATCCACGTTCTATCTCAAACTATCCTCTTTCAAATTCCTTTAACGGTTATTCATTTAATCTATTATTGGTCGCGAATTATCATAATAATAATACAAGATTAAATGAACAATTTATATGATAGAAACACATAAACAACTTTAGATTAGGATACTTAGTTCATACATTGACTATAACCCTAGAATAAGGGCGCTTAACCACTAATAATTCAATTACAATAGCAAGAAATCTTGTTTTGAACAAGAAATTAAGCTAAGTAAAGGAGAAACAAATTAGCTCTAATAGAAGTACGTCTTTGTTCTTGCTTTGTACTTCCACGATGATGAATATGAACCCAACCAGAATTTCGACCTTGATCATGACCTCGCCTCAACCCACTCAAGACTCTACTCTTGACCCCGATTTAATATTCAATCCTCAACCTTAATTTGGAATTCAACTCTTGATATTCAAAATTTTAAGGTCATAGTGACACCTATCCTAACTCACTGATAGGTAAGACAAGTCTTCCCAACACAACAAGCAAAGAATTGCGGAAGAAGTAAAGCAATAGATTAATTCATTTTAAAACAAGTTTTCATCGATATATTAAGTTTGGAAGTTAACCAAAGTATCCAAAATCTAGTGTCACCAGTTAAGCCTGTCAAACGGGCCGGGTTGACGCGGCTCGACCCGGCCCACTAAATAAATCCGGCCCAATCAGCCCATGGTCTGTAGGGTAACGGGTTTTGGGCTGGGTTAATTTTTTTGGGCCCATTAACTCAGCCTGGACCAAAACCGATCCAGGCTCGCCGGTTAACCTGCCCGGCCTGGATAACAATCTTTTTAAGAAAAAAAAATTCAGATTTTGCAAAAAATGGCCGTTGGGCCTAATGGCTATATGACCGTTTATTAAAAAATATTTTTTTTCATTTAAAATATTTTTTTAAATTCAAAAAAATTCTTATAAATACCCTATACTTTTAAATCATTTTTCACACAATTTTTCATTCTCTCAAATCTCATTCTCTCTCAAATCTCAATTCTCAATTCTCAAATATTCTATATATTTCCTAAATTGCTCACTTTCATTTTTTAATTTTGCGATTACAAAGTACGAGTAAAAGTTTCTAAAGTCGCAACCTTCGGAAACTTTCAAAATTTGGTATTGTCGTTATATCTCTTACTTTTAATTTTTAATTAGTGTATTAATTGTTGAATATTTAATTTTATTATATTTGTGTATTTTGAATTTTTTTAGTTTAATTTATATTATGAATAAATTAAGAAACCTTGCCACTAAAGGTGTAAATTTTTTTTGTCCCGAAAGTGGTAGTGGTAGTAAAAAAACGAATTACTAGCGGTAGAGGTACTTCAAGTAGTAGATATACCTGTGTGCCTCCGCCTCCCGTACCGCTTAGTCAACCTTTTGTGCAAGAAATAGGTGTAGGAGCTCACGATATGAATTATGTAGAAGCTCAGGAAAATTACAGTATAGAAGAAGAAAATGAAGTAGATGCGGTTGATTTAGATGAAGATGATGAAAATATTGGTGAAACACCCGCAATAGGAAATGCTAACGTTAGGTCAGAATTGGTTAATCGCCCTTCCGGTCCTTCCCTACCTAAGAGCTCGTAAAAAACTAGTATTTCTGAGGTGCAATGCAATATTTGTCAACAAATATATAAGCATAAAAGAGGAGGCAAGAAAGGGGGTACGAGTACATTAATGAGATATATAAGTGATAATCACGCAAGAGAGTTAAATATTGCAAAATGTGGTGCGGATGTTGGTGGGCCAACATAAACTAGAATGGACCCAGCAACCGATCAGGTAATGAAGAAGTATAATAAATTGAGGGACCGAAAAGAATAGCAAAAATGATAGCTGTGGGTTGTTTGCCTTTTAGTTTTCCTTATTTTGATGCTTTTATTCATTATATTCAAGCAATTTATATTCCTATGTTTAATGGTATTCCTAGAAGTTGTTGTCGGGCCGATATTTTTAGACTTCATTCACAATATTATTTTTGTTTATCAACATTATTAAAAAATATTCAATGTAGAATGTCTCTAACTTCTGATCTTGGTCGTGCTGTTAATAAAAATGATTATTTAACCATTACTTATCACTGGATAAATAGTAATTTTGTTATGCAAAAACGTATTCTAATTTTTTTGTATGATGAAGATCGTAAACTACTAGAGATTTTATTGCTGATTCGATTGCTAAAGTTGCAGAATTTTATGGTATTGAAAATAAAATCTTATGTATTGCTTTTGATAATGTTTCTAACAACAAGACTGCTATTACAAAGTTAAAATCTAAGCTATCTCCGCCGTTACCTGAAATATTTCATGTTAAGTGTGGTTGTCATATGTATAATTTAATTGTAAGAGATGGTCTTGAGTTTTTTGAGCTTTATATTGAAAAAATCCGTCTTGCTGTTGGTTTTATTCAAGGAAATAATCGAAGAAAAAGAATTAGAGAATTTAAACTTAAATGTGAACAAAATGGACTTGCACTGATATTGATGCCTGAGGAATGTGATACTAGATGGAATGCTACTATGATTTTTTTAAAACTTGTCATAAATATAGAGTTCCTATTACACTAACTTTTAACCAACATTGTGGTTCATTTGCTGATTCGACTGATTGTATGCTACATGATTCTGATTGGGCTGTAATTGATGATCTTGTTAAGTTTTTGGAAAAATTTTATATAGCTACTATTGAATTTTTCGGTACTTATTATCCTACTATTTGTAATATTTTGGCATATGTAGACGATATTTCTGGTTTGCTCAGAGAATATAAAAATAAAGAATGTTACAAAGAAGCTGTTGGTGCTATGTTTGCTAAATTTAAAAAATATTTTTTTTTTGATTCCCCCTATTTACTTGGTTGGTGCTATGCTAAATCTTTGTATAAAATATACTACTATGTGCCACTTTAGTACTCTTATTTATGCTAACTTACAGATAAATACTAACAATGATTCTAATGATGAAAAACAAATACAACTTGATTTGTGGACGGCTATGGCTGATGCGAACGCTTACATAGATAAATTATAAACCATTATGCTGATTTACTTGATTTAGCTGTACCGACAAATATCACTCCAACTGTCGCTCCTCATCCTCCCAAGGAGCCATCATCTTTTAAAATGCCAGCACATAATGGTTTTCCTAATTACTTTTATGATTTAAATTGTTGTAACAGTGTTGAGGCGGGAGCTTACACAACAACTTATCGAGAAGAGCTTAAGTATTATCTTTGAACGCCGATACAGGATCGCAGATGATGGATCAACTCGTTAGATTGGTGGAGGAATAATGAAACACAATATCCTGTGCTTTCAAGATTAGCTAGAGATATATTGAATGTTCCAATGTCAACCGTTGCATCGGAGAGTGCTTTTAGTCAGGGACAACAATAGGTTGGAGATAACCGACACTCATTGGGAAGCAATGCAATGAATGTTCTAGTTTGCCTTAGAGATTGGATTAGAGCGGAACAAAAAATCAAGGCATGGAGAGGGATCCGAACGACGACCAAAGACTTAAAGAAATTATGACTTCATAGGAGAACTCAGCAGAATTAAGTCCAATGCATGATTTTGCCCCCATTGACTTTGATTATCTAATGCAAGTTCCGATTAATATTAACATGAATGAGTTGGAAAAAATGATGCAAAATTTGTAGATTTTTCATTTATGTAAATTATAAATTTTGGATCATTTTGCAATCAATAAAATTCAACATTCAATCATTTATTTACTCCTCAGTCCTTACTTTGTAATTTTTTTCATTTAATGATTTAAATTGAATTTCTAGTTTAAACTAAATACGTAGTTTCAATATATTACTAATTTACTATCAAGTATTATTAATTTATTATATTAAGTAGCATATTTTTTAAAGTAGTACATATATTGAATGGTACGTATATATGTGTATATATTTTCTATAGACTCTAAAGTAGTATATATTTAACGTATATATGTGTATATGTTTTATAAATTAGT